>NC_137466.1:182439162-182643201 GCF_964235325.1 Thermobia domestica
CTGTATGTCCAGAACTTTTAACTCATAAACTTAACAATTTTACTCCTAAATCCTTCGAAACAAATCCAAAACAAATAACGTAGGTTCCATTATTCGTGGCGAATGGAGGCCCTCCTTTATTTTACTGGCTGTATCTTGAGAAGTGTAAACTTCTAAACTTTAGGATTTCAGTCTTAAATCCTCTCAAAAAAATTTTAAAGCAATTGATGTAGGTTTTAAAATTATATGTGACGTATGGGGTGCTAACTTCACGAAGTTAGCCCCCAATTTTGCGGTAATGTATCTTTAAAATAGTAAACTTCTAACTTCGGGACTTCACTCCTATATCCTCCCAAACAAATCATAAACGATTGGTGTACGTTCTAAGAATATTCGCGAGAAGTTGGACTAGATGCATAAACTTTCGTATACAAAGAACTTTCAATTTTTGAAATGGGGGCTAGAGATATACATCCCCCACTTTTAAAATGGGGGTAAGTCGAAAGCTGTGAGAACACAAAACTCGGGTTTTCAGCAAAAAACGGCACCAAACTTTAGCATAGAAAACACTTCCTATTTCTAAAGTAGGTTGTTGCATGTCTCCAGCCCCCTCAAATTTATTGTTGCTTTAACTTGAGAAATGGGAGCACGGAACTGGGGATATAAACTGACATAGAAAAGACTTTCAATTTCTAAAGTGGGAGGTTCATCCCGCACCTCCAAATTTATTCTTGTTGTAACTTGAGAACGACAAGAGCACAAAACTTGGGGTTTTCAGAGTAAAAGGGTTAAAAAAAAAACTTTGGCATAGAAAAGATTTTCAATTTCTAAAATAGTGGCTGGAGAGATGGGTAGGCTACCCCATATTTAAGAGATAGAACTCGAAAACGGCAAGAGAAGTTTGTAGGAGTTTTCAGCACAAAACTAGTACAAAACTTTTGCATAGAATGAACTTTCAACTTCCGAAGTCCCCAGCCCTCCCAAATTATTCTTGCTATAACTTGAGAACGGCGAGAGCACAAAACTTGGGGTTTTCGGTACAAAAGGTAAAAAAAAAAAAAAAAAAAAAAAAAAAAAATTCCACAAGACTTTGCCGTACAAAATACTTTGAATTTCAAAATTGCGTGTTTGTAGGAGGAGGGAGGCTTGAGACATGGACCCCTAACTACGGTACCGCGGTGGATCAGTGGTATAGTATTCACCTCTGGTACTGAATCCCTGATTCAATCCATCTCATGCTTATTGCACTTTTGTGCTGCGCAAAAACAATGTGTGTAGGTTTCCTTGTGGTTCTGCCCTTTCCTCCTATTTTCTTAATTCCACTTGTTTCTTTAATATCATTCGTTTTTCTCATCCCTTACCATCCCCTTTGCTTGTTGTTTATTGAAGTTAACGTCTCTTTTTAACAGTTAGACCATATGACACATGGGCATACAGTTTAAGGGCTTCACTCACATCCTTCTCGTTTAAATCTAATCATGTTTATTATAATACTGACAACCCGAAATATTTCATCGTGAGTTTGAAATGAAAACTAAAAAGAAACGGAACGCTGTGGTAGGTTCCAAGCAAACTGGTATCGAAAATAACTTTCAGATTAATTATTTAACTTGCACTTATGAGAAATACATCAGAGAAGCAGTGACTGAGATAACAAGTCCGCAGTCGCTGCAGTGCAAGACGGCCGTGACGTTTAGTATCCCTTCCTCAAAGTTGTAAAACCAGATTAGCTTTTTTTTTTTTTTTTTTTCGGGGTTATACTGACACTGCATAGAAAAACTTAATATCAAACTAAAGTGAAAAAATACATTTCATAGTCAATTTGTGCTACTTGGTTCTGAATGTTTCAATAGAACTAAAGTGCCTATCCAGCCCGGTCCTGTTTTTCTTGAATAATTATTTCGCCATAACATATACAACGAGGTTTAATATCATAGATACTTGTAGGACCTCCATGTCGTTGAAATTAGAAAGTATAATAGATGCGATAAATTGTTTGGAAGCTGGATTACTTGTGTAAATTTATTCAAGTTATTACAAAAGTTTCCTTATGTTCTTTAAATAATATTATTCGAACATTGTTTTGAAAATTTTCACAAAAATAAATAAATAAATGAATAAATCTCATGAACTTTGAACTTTCGTTTATCCCATCCTAAAAATTGATCATGCACACCAAACAAACAAAAAGCAAGACTTGTAAAGCTTAGTATGCTTTAAATAAAATCTTTTCTTTCTTTCTTTTTTTAAAGCAAAATTGCAAGGAACGTTTTAGAGGTTATTAATATATATGTGTGCCATTGCATTGCGTGCCATTGCGTTGCATCCGTCAAGGGAACAGTTTGCAGAACCAAAGCAGAAAGCAAATTTGACGTGATTCAAAAGGTATAGGCCTATAATTTGTTCGTAACCTGCCTTGTGAAACGCAAAATGAAACAATCCAATGTATTGCGGTGATCAGAACTGATTCGTATGGACACGAACTGTATTTGATTATTTCGTTGGTACATCATAACGTCCTGATGAAGTTGTTTCATACTCTGTACAAATCTTCTGCCATAATCTTTGATTGGTAGGAATCCAAACACATCAAATGGTTGTATCCCCGTGTGCAGCAGTTCTTTGGTATCTTCTCAACCATTACGTCTTTTGTCATCCGTCATGCAACTTGTAATTAACAATTTGCCTGTGAATGGACCCAGTGATCAAGCAGTAGCAAGTTCAAAACATCAGGCTTCGCTATGGAAGAAAATACTTAACGCGTTTAAATATGCATCCACTCATTTTTTCATATAAACTTTCAATCTGAATATCTCGAACAGTTCTCAACTATACAGGAATACTAATACCTGTTGAAATCAGCATGAATTGGTCCTTCAAATGGTATGCTTAGTTTCTCTGCAGGCGAGTGCTTTGTCCCGAACTTCCCTTGTCAGCACTGACTTCACACCATCATATCCAAAACACAAAATCCGTTTATCTTGTTCCAATCTATCGTACTGCAGAAAGGAAATTCCATCTTTGAAGCGAAGATGATCATCCGGAAAATCTAGTTCTTTAGACGTGGAATTATTATTATTATTATTATTATTATTATTATTATTATTATTATTATTATTATTATTATTATTATTATTATTATTATTATTATTATTATTAATGCCAAGAACTGTCCTTCTAGCATTGTTTAAATAGCCCTTTCTTTGACTCTAAAAACATTATTTGGGTGAATAAATAATGTTACTTTATAACACTAATATTACTTTATAATACTTATCCATTAAATAATACAATAAAGCAATTAATTTAAACAACGAAATGTGCAAATTGTACATATAACAGAAAAGACAATCCCCTTTATAAACATCCAAGCGTATGTCATTACACTTAGTGAGCAACTTTGTAACTTACAGGATGCCACATAGATTTGCTGTGATGATTACTAAATTAATCCCTCATATTAATTTAGTATGATGATTAGTAAATTTAGTATGACTGATTAATTCCGCTCTTTCCAAATAGTTTCTCTCAGGCTCGTGGCAGTCAGCACCTTGATATTTGCAATCAGCGCCAGTCGAGGCAATCAGCACCAATAATTGGCTGTGGCAGTCAGCACACGTGGCAATCAGCACCAAACCTTCAGAACGAAGCGATAGCGCAAAATATCACATCTTTAAAAAAAAAGAACAAGAAATGGCTACCTGCATTTTCGAAGGTCGAAATTTTCTGAGCAAGAACACCAATGCAAGTAATTTCTTGCGATGTATTGCTTCATTAAACTTCTACAACGTAAAAAAAAAAAAAAAATCCTATGGATCTACCGCTATGTGTAACAAAATAATATTAGAAGGTAGAAATCTTATGTGCTTGTTTTACAAAATTAGGTTTCGGAATTTATGAAAACATGTTATTTGACTAAAAATGACTTGTAAGGGAATAGATCTACAGTATATTGAGTCACAACTCAAAATTTGAGTTGTTTTAAACACTTTCGATATACCTTGTGATCAGAGGTGGAATTCCTCTTTCTCCCGTGTATACCCCTCTGAACACGGTCACCCAAGGGTAATTGTTTACTATCAGAAATGTAACTTAACAATGCGTGCAATTTGAGTAAAGACAATGATATATATATGTATTTTTATCGATATTCGAAACGAGAAACCGAGACTTTCGAGAGTGAGCTTGATTTTTTTTTTTTTTTTTTTTTTTTGTGACGAGCTAGTTTCAGGAAGTTACTCCCTCACGAAGTTAATCCCCAGTATTTTCAGGTGGTGTGTTGTTTGTCACGACTCGATTTTCGTGTTGATTGCCACCATTTTGCCACGATTTGCATTCCGATCTTACCATATCTCATTATCGCGGAATTTCACACACACCTGGAGTAAAAGGAAGGGTTGCAAGGCACCTCTCTTTTTGATTCTCTGGAACAAGTGGTAAATGTTCTCGCCTTTGAACACAAAACATCATTAATATCACAATAGCTTAGTAAATTAGTAAGTATATAACTGTGTTTTATATACTTTATAAAAATGAAATGAAATATTTCAGTTTTACTTCCCATGGTTATGACGTGTAAGCTAAAGGATATAGTAATGATCAGAATGAATGAAAAATAGTGTAATGAAGAAAGTGGTAGGAAACAGAAGAACCCACTGCATCACTGTGATCTAAAGTGTTTACTCTGAGACTTGCTTGAAAAATTAAGCAAATATTTCTCATTTCTGCACCCCTAGAATCCATCTGAGATACGATCTTGTGTACGATTACACCACCAAAACAATATTTTAAATTGTTCTTTTTTTCTGGGGGTGGTTCAGTATCGAATGATTTATCTTTCGATTGCGGAATTCAACTTCTTACACTTATATGGTCTAAATTTACCTTCAAACGTCCGAGAGAATTAATGGTTCAAACTTAGAGAAATGTAATCTGCTAGTTTACTTCTGCCATAGGTTTTATTGTATCAAATCGTACACAGTGCTCCCTTGTGGTTATGTGGATAGCCACGCGCCTTTGGGGTAGGAGACCTGGGTTAGATTACCGGCGAAAACTTATTTGGATCGGATTCCATTTTAAGATGTAGGTTCATGTCTCAGTCTGCTGCTGAATGGGATGTTTAACTCAAATCTACTCCAATTCATGCACATTCCATCTTGTTTCAAAAAAGCTATGAAGGGATTGCCGACCCATGTATTTTAATAATCTCTGTTGAATTGATTTGATTTAATTTTTAGTGGCCCGCTCAGCATCGAGGCTATATGAGATGTGGACCTACAGTTTAACGCGGAATCCGATCCACATGAGCTCCCGCTGGAATCGAACCCGGGTCTTCCACGTCAAAGGCGCGTACACTAACCGCTTAGCCACAAAGGAGCTCTCTGAGTGGGCTTGAAATTAGCCAACTAACAATACAAAAGTCACTAAATTTTTGTATTACCAATAGAAGTTCCTTTCCTCTCACCAAAGATGTTTAAAAGATTGCTAAATCCATATATTTAAATCTAATTTTGTTTAATTTAATCTCTAGGAAAGCTATGAAAGATTAAAAGAAAAATAACATGCCCCTCCTGAAGGTCCGGGTTCTCATTTTTCGGGATGGTTACCTCCTACTTATGGGTGGTCCTGATGAAATGCCTACATTCAACATTGGCTACACATTCGAACACACAAATTGTACGTCATATAAATTTTGAAAATGCATTTGGGGAGATTTTAAGCACACAAATGATTACGTCGAGTGCTTGAACTCAACTTGAATAAATTTAACAGCGGCGTTAGCAGCTGATAGCGTAGTAACCCAATAACGTGCTTGGGACAGTTTGTATTGTATGTATTATGTTTATAAATATAATAGATTTGATTTCTATGATATAGTCATCTGGCAACCCTCAGCTTATGAGTCGATTATGTATAAATCTTCACGATTGTGATATAAGATAAGCCAGAGATAATACCGTGGAAACAACACCAAAATGAAGTTGTGGCAAACAACACGTAAACTATTTCCAGCCCTTTATCTTAAAAAAAAAAAAACTGAAGTTTGGAACTTCACTCCTAAGTCCTCGCAAACAACTCCTAAACGATTGATATTCATGAAGAGTTTGACTAATGGGAGACCCCACTATTTTGTTGCACTGTATGTCCAGAACTTTTAACTCATAAACTTAACAATTTTACTCCTAAATCCTTCGAAACAAATCCAAAACAAATAACGTAGGTTCCATTATTCGTGGCGAATGGAGGCCCTCCTTTATTTTACTGGCTGTATCTTGAGAAGTGTAAACTTCTAAACTTTAGGATTTCAGTCTTAAATCCTCTCAAAAAAATTTTAAAGCAATTGATGTAGGTTTTAAAATTATATGTGACGTATGGGGTGCTAACTTCACGAAGTTAGCCCCCAATTTTGCGGTAATGTATCTTTAAAATAGTAAACTTCTAACTTCGGGACTTCACTCCTATATCCTCCCAAACAAATCATAAACGATTGGTGTACGTTCTAAGAATATTCGCGAGAAGTTGGACTAGATGCATAAACTTTCGTATACAAAGAACTTTCAATTTTTGAAATGGGGGCTAGAGATATACATCCCCCACTTTTAAAATGGGGGTAAGTCGAAAGCTGTGAGAACACAAAACTCGGGGTTTTCAGCAAAAAACGGCACCAAACTTTAGCATAGAAAACACTTCCTATTTCTAAAGTAGGTTGTTGCATGTCTCCAGCCCCCTCAAATTTATTGTTGCTTTAACTTGAGAAATGGGAGCACGGAACTGGGGATATAAACTGACATAGAAAAGACTTTCAATTTCTAAAGTGGGAGGTTCATCCCGCACCTCCAAATTTATTCTTGTTGTAACTTGAGAACGACAAGAGCACAAAACTTGGGGTTTTCAGAGTAAAAGGGTTAAAAAAAAAACTTTGGCATAGAAAAGATTTTCAATTTCTAAAATAGTGGCTGGAGAGATGGGTAGGCTACCCCATATTTAAGAGATAGAACTCGAAAACGGCAAGAGAAGTTTGTAGGAGTTTTCAGCACAAAACTAGTACAAAACTTTTGCATAGAATGAACTTTCAACTTCCGAAGTCCCCAGCCCTCCCAAATTATTCTTGCTATAACTTGAGAACGGCGAGAGCACAAAACTTGGGGTTTTCGGTACAAAAGGTAAAAAAAAAAAAAAAAAAAAAAAAAAAAAATTCCACAAGACTTTGCCGTACAAAATACTTTGAATTTCAAAATTGCGTGTTTGTAGGAGGAGGGAGGCTTGAGACATGGACCCCTAACTACGGTACCGCGGTGGATCAGTGGTATAGTATTCACCTCTGGTACTGAATCCCTGATTCAATCCATCTCATGCTTATTGCACTTTTGTGCTGCGCAAAAACAATGTGTGTAGGTTTCCTTGTGGTTCTGCCCTTTCCTCCTATTTTCTTAATTCCACTTGTTTCTTTAATATCATTCGTTTTTCTCATCCCTTACCATCCCCTTTGCTTGTTGTTTATTGAAGTTAACGTCTCTTTTTAACAGTTAGACCATATGACACATGGGCATACAGTTTAAGGGCTTCACTCACATCCTTCTCGTTTAAATCTAATCATGTTTATTATAATACTGACAACCCGAAATATTTCATCGTGAGTTTGAAATGAAAACTAAAAAGAAACGGAACGCTGTGGTAGGTTCCAAGCAAACTGGTATCGAAAATAACTTTCAGATTAATTATTTAACTTGCACTTATGAGAAATACATCAGAGAAGCAGTGACTGAGATAACAAGTCCGCAGTCGCTGCAGTGCAAGACGGCCGTGACGTTTAGTATCCCTTCCTCAAAGTTGTAAAACCAGATTAGCTTTTTTTTTTTTTTTTTTTCGGGGTTATACTGACACTGCATAGAAAAACTTAATATCAAACTAAAGTGAAAAAATACATTTCATAGTCAATTTGTGCTACTTGGTTCTGAATGTTTCAATAGAACTAAAGTGCCTATCCAGCCCGGTCCTGTTTTTCTTGAATAATTATTTCGCCATAACATATACAACGAGGTTTAATATCATAGATACTTGTAGGACCTCCATGTCGTTGAAATTAGAAAGTATAATAGATGCGATAAATTGTTTGGAAGCTGGATTACTTGTGTAAATTTATTCAAGTTATTACAAAAGTTTCCTTATGTTCTTTAAATAATATTATTCGAACATTGTTTTGAAAATTTTCACAAAAATAAATAAATAAATGAATAAATCTCATGAACTTTGAACTTTCGTTTATCCCATCCTAAAAATTGATCATGCACACCAAACAAACAAAAAGCAAGACTTGTAAAGCTTAGTATGCTTTAAATAAAATCTTTTCTTTCTTTCTTTTTTTAAAGCAAAATTGCAAGGAACGTTTTAGAGGTTATTAATATATATGTGTGCCATTGCATTGCGTGCCATTGCGTTGCATCCGTCAAGGGAACAGTTTGCAGAACCAAAGCAGAAAGCAAATTTGACGTGATTCAAAAGGTATAGGCCTATAATTTGTTCGTAACCTGCCTTGTGAAACGCAAAATGAAACAATCCAATGTATTGCGGTGATCAGAACTGATTCGTATGGACACGAACTGTATTTGATTATTTCGTTGGTACATCATAACGTCCTGATGAAGTTGTTTCATACTCTGTACAAATCTTCTGCCATAATCTTTGATTGGTAGGAATCCAAACACATCAAATGGTTGTATCCCCGTGTGCAGCAGTTCTTTGGTATCTTCTCAACCATTACGTCTTTTGTCATCCGTCATGCAACTTGTAATTAACAATTTGCCTGTGAATGGACCCAGTGATCAAGCAGTAGCAAGTTCAAAACATCAGGCTTCGCTATGGAAGAAAATACTTAACGCGTTTAAATATGCATCCACTCATTTTTTCATATAAACTTTCAATCTGAATATCTCGAACAGTTCTCAACTATACAGGAATACTAATACCTGTTGAAATCAGCATGAATTGGTCCTTCAAATGGTATGCTTAGTTTCTCTGCAGGCGAGTGCTTTGTCCCGAACTTCCCTTGTCAGCACTGACTTCACACCATCATATCCAAAACACAAAATCCGTTTATCTTGTTCCAATCTATCGTACTGCAGAAAGGAAATTCCATCTTTGAAGCGAAGATGATCATCCGGAAAATCTAGTTCTTTAGACGTGGAATTATTATTATTATTATTATTATTATTATTATTATTATTATTATTATTATTATTATTATTATTATTATTATTATTATTATTATTATTATTATTATTAATGCCAAGAACTGTCCTTCTAGCATTGTTTAAATAGCCCTTTCTTTGACTCTAAAAACATTATTTGGGTGAATAAATAATGTTACTTTATAACACTAATATTACTTTATAATACTTATCCATTAAATAATACAATAAAGCAATTAATTTAAACAACGAAATGTGCAAATTGTACATATAACAGAAAAGACAATCCCCTTTATAAACATCCAAGCGTATGTCATTACACTTAGTGAGCAACTTTGTAACTTACAGGATGCCACATAGATTTGCTGTGATGATTACTAAATTAATCCCTCATATTAATTTAGTATGATGATTAGTAAATTTAGTATGACTGATTAATTCCGCTCTTTCCAAATAGTTTCTCTCAGGCTCGTGGCAGTCAGCACCTTGATATTTGCAATCAGCGCCAGTCGAGGCAATCAGCACCAATAATTGGCTGTGGCAGTCAGCACACGTGGCAATCAGCACCAAACCTTCAGAACGAAGCGATAGCGCAAAATATCACATCTTTAAAAAAAAAGAACAAGAAATGGCTACCTGCATTTTCGAAGGTCGAAATTTTCTGAGCAAGAACACCAATGCAAGTAATTTCTTGCGATGTATTGCTTCATTAAACTTCTACAACGTAAAAAAAAAAAAAAAAATCCTATGGATCTACCGCTATGTGTAACAAAATAATATTAGAAGGTAGAAATCTTATGTGCTTGTTTTACAAAATTAGGTTTCGGAATTTATGAAAACATGTTATTTGACTAAAAATGACTTGTAAGGGAATAGATCTACAGTATATTGAGTCACAACTCAAAATTTGAGTTGTTTTAAACACTTTCGATATACCTTGTGATCAGAGGTGGAATTCCTCTTTCTCCCGTGTATACCCCTCTGAACACGGTCACCCAAGGGTAATTGTTTACTATCAGAAATGTAACTTAACAATGCGTGCATTTTGAGTAAAGACAATGGTATATATATGTATTTTTATCGATATTCGAAACGAGAAACCGAGACTTTCGAGAGTGAGCTTGATTTTTTTTTTTTTTTTTTTTGTGACGAGCTAGTTTCAGGAAGTTACTCCCTCACGAAGTTAATCCCCAGTATTTTCAGGTGGTGTGTTGTTTGTCACGACTCGATTTTCGTGTTGATTGCCACCATTTTGCCACGATTTGCATTCCGATCTTACCATATCTCATTATCGCGGAATTTCACACACACCTGGAGTAAAAGGAAGGGTTGCAAGGCACCTCTCTTTTTGATTCTCTGGAACAAGTGGTAAATGTTCTCGCCTTTGAACACAAAACATCATTAATATCACAATAGCTTAGTAAATTAGTAAGTATATAACTGTGTTTTATATACTTTATAAAAATGAAATGAAATATTTCAGTTTTACTTCCCATGGTTATGACGTGTAAGCTAAAGGATATAGTAATGATCAGAATGAATGAAAAATAGTGTAATGAAGAAAGTGGTAGGAAACAGAAGAACCCACTGCATCACTGTGATCTAAAGTGTTTACTCTGAGACTTGCTTGAAAAATTAAGCAAATATTTCTCATTTCTGCACCCCTAGAATCCATCTGAGATACGATCTTGTGTACGATTACACCACCAAAACAATATTTTAAATTGTTCTTTTTTTCTGGGGGTGGTTCAGTATCGAATGATTTATCTTTCGATTGCGGAATTCAACTTCTTACACTTATATGGTCTAAATTTACCTTCAAACGTCCGAGAGAATTAATGGTTCAAACTTAGAGAAATGTAATCTGCTAGTTTACTTCTGCCATAGGTTTTATTGTATCAAATCGTACACAGTGCTCCCTTGTGGTTATGTGGATAGCCACGCGCCTTTGGGGTAGGAGACCTGGGTTAGATTACCGGCGAAAACTTATTTGGATCGGATTCCATTTTAAGATGTAGGTTCATGTCTCAGTCTGCTGCTGAATGGGATGTTTAACTCAAATCTACTCCAATTCATGCACATTCCATCTTGTTTCAAAAAAGCTATGAAGGGATTGCCGACCCATGTATTTTAATAATCTCTGTTGAATTGATTTGATTTAATTTTTAGTGGCCCGCTCAGCATCGAGGCTATATGAGATGTGGATCTACAGTTTAACGCGGAATCTGATCCACATGAGCTCCCGCTGGAATCGAACCCGGGTCTTCCACGTCAAAGGCGCGTACACTAACCGCTTAGCCACAAAGGAGCTCTCTGAGTGGGCTTGAAATTAGCCAACTAACAATACAAAAGTCACTAAATTTTTGTATTACCAATAGAAGTTCCTTTCCTCTCACCAAAGATGTTTAAAAGATTGCTAAATCCATATATTTAAATCTAATTTTGTTTAATTTAATCTCTAGGAAACCTATGAAAGATTAAAAGAAAAATAACATGCCCCTCCTGAAGGTCCGGGTTCTCATTTTTCGGGATGGTTACCTCCTACTTATGGGTGGTCCTGATGAAATGCCTACATTCAACATTGGCTACACATTCGAACACACAAATTGTACGTCATATAAATTTTGAAAATGCATTTGGGGAGATTTTAAGCACACAAATGATTACGTCGAGTGCTTGAACTCAACTTGAATAAATTTAACAGCGGCGTTAGCAGCTGATAGCGTAGTAACCCAATAACGTGCTTGGGACAGTTTGTATTGTATGTATTATGTTTATAAATATAATAGATTTGATTTCTATGATATAGTCATCTGGCAACCCTCAGCTTATGAGTCGATTATGTATAAATCTTCACGATTGTGATATAAGATAAGCCAGAGATAATACCGTGGAAACAACACCAAAATGAAGTTGTGGCAAACAACACGTAAACTATTTCCAGCCCTTTATCTTAAAAAAAAAAACTGAAGTTTGGAACTTCACTCCTAAGTCCTCGCAAACAACTCCTAAACGATTGATATTCATGAAGAGTTTGACTAATGGGAGACCCCACTATTTGGTTGCACTGTATGTCCAGAACTTTTAACTCATAAACTTAACAATTTTACTCCTAAATCCTTCGAAACAAATCCAAAACAAATAACGTAGGTTCCATTATTCGTGGCGAATGGAGGCCCTCCTTTATTTTACTGGCTGTATCTTGAGAAGTGTAAACTTCTAAACTTTAGGATTTCAGTCTTAAATCCTCTCAAAAAAATTTTAAAGCAATTGATGTAGGTTTTAAAATTATATGTGACGTATGGGGTGCTAACTTCACGAAGTTAGCCCCCAATTTTGCGGTAATGTATCTTTAAAATAGTAAACTTCTAACTTCGGGACTTCACTCCTATATCCTCCCAAACAAATCATAAACGATTGGTGTACGTTCTAAGAATATTCGCGAGAAGTTGGACTAGATGCATAAACTTTCGTATACAAAGAACTTTCAATTTTTGAAATGGGGGCTAGAGATATACATCCCCCACTTTTAAAATGGGGGTAAGTCGAAAGCTGTGAGAACACAAAACTCGGGGTTTTCAGCAAAAAACGGCACCAAACTTTAGCATAGAAAACACTTCCTATTTCTAAAGTAGGTTGTTGCATGTCTCCAGCCCCCTCAAATTTATTGTTGCTTTAACTTGAGAAATGGGAGCACGGAACTGGGGATATAAACTGACATAGAAAAGACTTTCAATTTCTAAAGTGGGAGGTTCATCCCGCACCTCCAAATTTATTCTTGTTGTAACTTGAGAACGACAAGAGCACAAAACTTGGGGTTTTCAGAGTAAAAGGGTTAAAAAAAAAACTTTGGCATAGAAAAGATTTTCAATTTCTAAAATAGTGGCTGGAGAGATGGGTAGGCTACCCCATATTTAAGAGATAGAACTCGAAAACGGCAAGAGAAGTTTGTAGGAGTTTTCAGCACAAAACTAGTACAAAACTTTTGCATAGAATGAACTTTCAACTTCCGAAGTCCCCAGCCCTCCCAAATTATTCTTGCTATAACTTGAGAACGGCGAGAGCACAAAACTTGGAGTTTTCGGTACAAAAGGTAAAAAAAAAAAAAAAAAAAAAAAAAATTCCACAAGACTTTGCCGTACAAAATACTTTGAATTTCAAAATTGCGTGTTTGTAGGAGGAGGGAGGCTTGAGACATGGACCCCTAACTACGGTACCGCGGTGGATCAGTGGTATAGTATTCACCTCTGGTACTGAATCCCTGATTCAATCCATCTCATGCTTATTGCACTTTTGTGCTGCGCAAAAACAATGTGTGTAGGTTTCCTTGTGGTTCTGCCCTTTCCTCCTATTTTCTTAATTCCACTTGTTTCTTTAATATCATTCGTTTTTCTCATCCCTTACCATCCCCTTTGCTTGTTGTTTATTGAAGTTAACGTCTCTTTTTAACAGTTAGACCATATGACACATGGGCATACAGTTTAAGGGCTTCACTCACATCCTTCTCGTTTAAATCTAATCATGTTTATTATAATACTGACAACCCGAAATATTTCATCGTGAGTTTGAAATGAAAACTAAAAAGAAACGGAACGCTGTGGTAGGTTCCAAGCAAACTGGTATCGAAAATAACTTTCAGATTAATTATTTAACTTGCACTTATGAGAAATACATCAGAGAAGCAGTGACTGAGATAACAAGTCCGCAGTCGCTGCAGTGCAAGACGGCCGTGACGTTTAGTATCCCTTCCTCAAAGTTGTAAAACCAGATTAGCTTTTTTTTTTTTTTCGGGGTTATACTGACACTGCATAGAAAAACTTAATATCAAACTAAAGTGAAAAAATACATTTCATAGTCAATTTGTGCTACTTGGTTCTGAATGTTTCAATAGAACTAAAGTGCCTATCCAGCCCGGTCCTGTTTTTCTTGAATAATTATTTCGCCATAACATATACAACGAGGTTTAATATCATAGATACTTGTAGGACCTCCATGTCGTTGAAATTAGAAAGTATAATAGATGCGATAAATTGTTTGGAAGCTGGATTACTTGTGTAAATTTATTCAAGTTATTACAAAAGTTTCCTTATGTTCTTTAAATAATATTATTCGAACATTGTTTTGAAAATTTTCACAAAAATAAATAAATAAATGAATAAATCTCATGAACTTTGAACTTTCGTTTATCCCATCCTAAAAATTGATCATGCACACCAAACAAACAAAAAGCAAGACTTGTAAAACTTGGTATGCTTTAAATAAAATCTTTTCTTTTTTTCTTTTTTTAAAGCAAAATTGCAAGGAACGTTTTAGAGGTTATTAATATATATATATATATATATATATATATATATATATATATATATATATATATATATATATATATATATATATATATATATATATATATATATATATCTTTTTTCAGCTTCTCACACAAACATGCAGTAATCCTTTCTTTTGTAATCACTCACGTCGTCGGTCGACACGTGAGCGTGCCGCTCACAAATTACGCATAGTCACATTTATAAAGCCAGTACTACTCCAACAGAAGAGAATGAAAAGGTTACACTTGGCTCTCACACACAAGACACAACTAGACAGCGTCTCAGGTCTGTGACCCAACTAGGGCGACTTTGAAACGAAAATATAAAATAGAGTGAGCGCTGCGCTCACCTGTCGACCGTTCCCGGGTTAAACAAAATAAAGCATCACAATAATAATAATAATAATAATAATAATAATAATAATAATAATAATAATAATAATAATAATAATAATAATAATAATAATAATAATAATAATAATGTCTATTCGCATTTCTCTTTCAAAGCAGTTTTTCGCGCAAAAACTTCAGTAAAGAGACTTCATATAAAATGTTTAACTTTACAAGAAAAATCAATAGGAGATCCGCAGCAACACGAAGAACTAATTGTTATATGAATAATTTGCGGTCACTAGCACCCATATGCAGTAATATTTTTCAAGAGGTGGCCCAAGGTATTGCTCCCGGAACTACGAAATTTCCCCCAGGGCATACTTCATATCGAGCTCAATGGGGATTCCCAGTATTTTGCAGTAGTACTTTTCACATCCAATGTATTGAAATCCATCAGTAACAAATCTGAAATCATTACTGCCCATATGAGATATCGCCAAAGGATCGACTTTAATCCCCAAAGTAACGACATATACGAAGTGTTTCTAAAGAACAAGTAACAACTCCGTGAACATATAGTACTCACAAGGGAACATTCCGATTTGGTGAATTAAATTGCTGAAACTGATTACTAGCACTGGATTCAGCACCAAAATAAACAGGGAAAAAGAGAGTGTTTAGTGGCAGACCGTATACTGGGTGAGAGATAAGTGAGGGCAAAGTGCGAAGATTGAATGTAGAAAATGTCTAGAAATGCCACGTTAATTTTGAAACGAGTACAGGGATTGAAACAAGTTCATGCAGACATGCTTAATTTTACACACCTCCTTTTTTGTTAAGGTTACTGATCAGAACGAAATAATTATTCTACCATCATGTAAAATGTTTTCTTTGTTTTGAACTTTCTTTTATGATCAATATTCCAGGTAAATTATGTCAGTTGTCTTTTTCCGTTCCTATTTTCTTTCGGTTTTTTTTTCCATTGCTCACTTGTCGCACTCTCCCATGTTTGAAATGAGCGAGTGGATTTAAAGCAGATAAAATTTCTGCTTTCATTGTTTCCGCTTGTCTTTCCTTTTGTTTGGCACATAGAAATAAACTTCACAAAACATGCTACTATTTCTTATCATTCACGGCATCAGCCATCCAAAATTTTACACATAGTTATATTTGTCACCGGCTATGTGAACAGTTCCAGTGGTGATTTCTTGTTTATTCTTAGGACCCGTGTGAATAGTTCCCTAATTATGTTGGTAAATTGGTATAAAGTTCATCATCAAAATATCATGAACATTTTCTAAACTATGTTACAAATGGTTGTTGAGCCTATAATTCTTTCAACTTCTTTTAGAAAATCGTCCAATTTAGAGGAGTTCGGATTAGGGATGGTATAGAGACGAGACCGCAGTGTAGGGCTTGTCTCGTTTGACAAATAATGGCCTCGATCCTGATCTCGTCTCGATAAACACACTGTACGCTTGTCTCGATCTAGAATGTCAAGTCTAGATTTCGTCTCGGAATAAGTAGTGTGAAATAAAGAAAATGTGAAAGTAATATCATCTTACAGACTGTCGTTTCATCTTTCTTATTTTTAGCCTTCATTCTTGAATTATAATTATTGAATGGCGTGTCCATTCGTAGCTAAGTTGCAATGCTCGTGCTTTCTATACGTGTTTGCGGATTCAATCATTAGTACGTATATCAAGCCTTGGATAAAACTCGAATAGTGATCCACATTTCACTTTAAACAACATATATCTTGTCTCATATAACCTCAATATTTGTTATATAGTGAAATTCTAATCAATCAACTTCAACACTATAGCTTATTTTGTTCCTGCTGAATCAGGGTTATTCAACATTCCTACCAGATAATGCCGTCGATAGTAGCAAGAATGTATTTAAACGATAGGAAATTTAAATTTTACAATTTCGTATTTATTATCCATTAATTCTTCTTTGACTGCCATGTTAAACAAAGAAAATTACGTTCATTATCTTAACTAATAGATATTTTACTAATACAATATTTGTTTCAAATGGATGAAATCCTTAATTACCTTTCACAACACCAACTTTAATTGACATTTTATAACACGAGCTTATTGCAACCTTACAATGCTCTTATTCTCCATAATATTATAGTTACACATTAAGCTGTAGGTCCGCGTCTCATGTAGCCTTGGTGCAGAACGGGACACTAAACTCAAATCCAACAATCATCTTTTATTATCTAAGGTCTCGGGTTGTGTCACCAAACACGAGATTCAAACTCAGATATCTCTCCTAGTTCAGATTTCACTTTCTGTTTCTTATACAAGCTCATAAGACTGTGATGTATTATATAGGTATGCAACTTTTTTTTTTTTCACCTAACAGTATGAATAGTTCCAAATTATCGTACACTTCCGTGTTTGTAGTCGAGCAAATCGAAACTGCTAGAATGTTTTATACATATAATAACGAGAAAAGAAACATAATTATGCAAAATGGAAAAAGAAAAATAATAAATCTCAGAATACTACCTACCGTCACTGAAATAAACTTAAAAAAAAACACTGGCGTAACAGCCTTTAGGGGACCATGGCTTGAAAGCTGGTTTACGGCACTCATGCCTTTGGAGTGATGTGTAGTCAGCACATCGCCCCCCCCCCCTCGCCGTTAATGCTGGATTACTAGACGGGAGTTCACAGGGCTTCAAGTTTCGCCTATTCAAGATTCGCCTAATACCTCCTAGCTATGCAAACGTCAATCAAAGCAATGACACAGTCAATTTTGTTACTAGGCGAAAGTTGATTTTTTAAAGCACTTCGTTTAGCTCGCATACGTTGGTAGTCCTGCACCTTATTAATAGTTATCATTTTTTCTTGAAAGTATTTTCACGTTCTTATTAAATAGTCCAGTATGTAGCGGAAAATTTTGACAAACCCAGCGCAAATTGGTAGCCTAACGAAACTTGCAGGATAGTTTCCTTTTATCAAGTATAGTAATATCCTGAAAGTCCCCGAACATTCCTCTTGAGCTACATCCAATGTGACTGCCATATTCAATTTGGCCGACACTGTGTATAGAACAATAATGTTTTCCTTCATTTCTTAGCTTAGGTTCAATTATACGGTCTTGGTACTTGTAACAAAATATTTTTGTGAATAAAATTACGTTTCGTTTCGTATAGTCATCTCTGTAGGTCAGGTAGATATAAATCTAGAAATGAAGGAGTAGGCTTGTATCGTTTAATGTTGTGCCTGAGTTTCTGTCAAGCGTATTTTTCTGATTTCTTTGTTTGTTTATACAAATAATATTTATATAAGTAAAAAAAAAAAAATAGAGAAAGAAAATATGTGAACATGCTAGAATTACACTTGACATATACAAAATATGATGCATTTGAGAACAGTAGGGCATTATACGGAAGTTTCTGTAATCTTATTTAGCAAAATAATCTATAGAGAAAACGTTATTTAAGCAAAATTCGTTTTTTTTATAAGCGATAGAAATAATTTATGGTACATAAAAGACAAAAAAAAAAGTCCATCCCTGGCACGGTACACTGTTGGGACATAAACGATGCGGTTGGGCGTAAATAAGGGCCCCGCAGACCCTGCATTGTGGGGGAGAAGCCAACACGGGGCCCCAAATCGTAATGTAGGACGTAGAGAAAGGGCCCCATTCCACGTTGTCTGCTGGGTGGCCCCCAAGCCCTTAGTTACGCCACTGCATGTCTGAGTGAAACAATCTCGAACATAAACAATAGGCCCAAGTACATGAGAGTTTTACATTTGCAATACACGAGCTTTAAAAAAAATGGTGCTGCTATGTCCAAACAACGAACTAGGTAGCGTTCTCCATTTTCTCTTCTGATCCCCAATACTTGAATATGTTGCTCCCCCATAGCAATTACTTGAATATGTTGCTCCAGCAAAGTTAGCTCCTCAGGGTACACTTTCTATACGTTCCGTCAGCTCACATTTGCTCTTAAGAGTAAAACTGAGGGGTAAGTGACTGGTGTGAAATAAGTCTTCTGTATGTGAAATATCGACAGAAAGCCAGTGCGTCACCCCATGGGATGCATAAAAGTATAATTGGAAACGTTATCCCACTTTTACTAGTTCTTCAGGATTAGTAGTAGAATTATTGAATATACTCATAACCTGTTACAATTAACTGTCTATCTCTTAAGTAGTTTCAAAGGTTTTCTTCCCTTTTTGGAACAGAGACAAAGCCATGTTACTTCCTTAAAATTCGTGTAAAAATATCATCACATCATCCATGTTTCCTCCTGTATTTTCATGTATTTAAACATTTTGACTGATTGATGAAATCTGCTTTCTTTATGAAAAATCAGAAAAATACGCTTGAGAAAAAAAAAAAAAAAAAACAGACACAAGATTAAACGACACAACCCTGTCCTTCATTTGTAACTTTATATCTACCTAACCTACAGAGATTGTACTTTATATCAAACGAGAAGAAATTTGTTTACAAAATATTTTGTTATAAGTTTCAAAATCGTATAATTGAACGAAAGGTAAGAAATCAAGGAAACATGGATATTCTATAGACTGCGGCGATCACATGAGATATGGCAGCCATATTGGGTGAAGCTTAAGTGAATATCTGATCACTTTTAGGATATGTCTATACTTGATGGGAAGAATCTGTCCCATAAGTTTTATTGTTACTATTTTTTTTTTTTTTTCGGTTCAGACCCCTGCATATTGCACTAAAACAGTTTGCACTTAATTAAAAATTTACACTTTTAGTGGTGATGCTCGATGTCAAGCGTATATTATCTATACCGTAATTGTGCTTATACTGATCTTTGGTGCTTTGTTTAATTTTATTTTATGAATTATGCAAACTTTCGTCGAATTTGTGACTTCATTTTATATTTTCTGTAATGCATTTTGTAACTTCATGTAATATTTTCATATCTTGCTGTCAAACATATAATATCTAGTCATATAGTGTAATTGCGCTTATACTGTTTTGATGTGTACTTTTGATTTTTATTTTTATTTTTTAAAAATTTAGAAACTACAAATTTCTTAAATTGTGGCATTTCTTGTCAGTACTACCAACATAATTTCACATTAGGCAATCTTGAATTCAAGATTCGCTTACACTTTCTCTTGAGTTAACATCTGCAAATTTCATTGCCTGAGGTTATTAGACGAATCTTGAATAGCCGAAAGTTGAAGTCACCGAGTTCAATACTTTCTTTCAAGTAGTTCCCCAATTGTCCTCACGACGCTGGGTGTATACCGAAATGCCGATACCATGTAATGAGTACGCATGGTCACTCGGACCAGATCCGGTACTATTTAACTTCGGATACAACTTAATTGTGTAACTAGAGGCGGATCCAAGTTGAATATTGGGGGGAGGGCAGTCGTTCGAGCTCAAACCAAGGTAATAATATATTGCAAAAAAGAAGGAAGAAAGAAAAAAAACGAAAAGTCAAACAATTTTAGAAAAGGGAATGGACTCTTCTGTAGAATTAATATGAACAAAAACACCAGAGGTACAAAAAGTGCAGCCAAGTTCGTCAGCCTCAAAAAGTGTTGAGATGAGGATAGATGAGCCACGTTCCTTACCACTGCATCTGAAACGAACACTGGAACTGGGCGCGAGATGTCTAACATATTCGAATACATTAAGATGTCTGTTCCTAGTTTCACTGCCGGGACATTTCAGCCATAAGGCTAATGGTGATCCCCAAATCCACCACGCTCACAAACACCATCCGTAAGGCTCGTTAACATCATTTACCTTGACACTTCATGAAGGAATATAAGTTTTCCTTGTCTGGGTTTCGAACCACCAATCTTACTGCAGTATACTGTATATGTTCATTAGCGCCTTAGCGAAGTTCATATTCCTAAGGTTGGTGGTGGTCCCAAACCCACCACGCCCACCACAACTATCCCTAAGGTTCCTTAACATCATTTTCCGTGACACCTCGCGCCAGCCAAGTTCCAGTGTTCGTTTCAGATGCAGGGCCAAGGAATTTGGTTCATCCATCCTCATCTCAACACTTTTTGAGGCTGAAGAACTTGGCTGCACCTTTTGCACCTCTGGTGTTTTTGTTCATATTTCACTTCTTTTTGTAGTTCACCATGTCAATATCGTATACCTTAATTGTGTCATATTATTGGATTTAAATTTAAAATTGTACATTTTTAAAGAAGTCATAATGTGTCACATGCAACATTAGTTCCCAAGGGCTCTCCCACCGGAAATCGAACCCAGGACACCGTACAAGAAAGGCGTACATTCTAGCCACTAGAACAGCGGGGAGGATTTATTCTATTAAATATCTGTCAGAGAGTTATGTCCAAACGAGATTCTAATTCATTTACCCGAACTACAAAATCACGATCGCTAACATCTCATTTTTCATTACCTAAATACGAAGAGTATCAACAGAGCCCAAAACCCTTAATGCTGAATCCTCGCTGCTACATCACTAGACATGGCTGGTGTTTCAATATACTTAATTGTTCTCTACCATTCCACATTGCGAAATTACGGAGTTCATTACATGACGCGCATGTTGCGCAGTTTCATACTGCCTCGGGTTTTCCTTCCAATGATATACACCTTTCAAATAGCTTGTAATCTTAATTATATTTCCAACCAACATATAATAATTGTATATAAAACTACATGAACTGATATAAATTAAAGGGGTGTTTCCGGTTGACGTGGAAAGTTGAAATGATGAAGGGGGATGAAGAATTTCCCCATGTTATTTAAATGGATCTTTTTTGGACCTATAATGCCATGTTTTAGGAACTTGGAATTGGAATAAGAACTTGAAATTCAGTATGCTTCTACGTTTTCGTTAGTATTACCTAAGTAATCAGTAAAAATAAACAATTCCAACTTTAAAGTGGTTTTATGAGGAACTGAAAAACCATTTCCATGTTATTTATATTGGACGTCTTCTATACCTCAAAATGTTTATTCACTTCCGGCAGGATTAGAACGATGAAATTTGGCACGATTGTAGCCTCCCGCGACTAACCTACAGGAAAATTGCTAAAAGTGATTTTTTTTTTTTTTAATTTTTAAGGAATCTAAAGGGAGATGAAGAAATCCCCATGTTATTTAAATAGGCGTTTTCCTGGGATACAAAATCTTATGTTTTAGATAGTTGAAATAGGAAAAGAAACTTGAAATTCGGTAGAATTGTGAGCTTAAGAGGTGTGAGGAAGTAGGCCGAGCAAAGGCGGACGCGTCGGGGCGAACCCTCAGGTGGTCAAATTCAGGAAATATGAAGAGCAAAGGCACGAAATTCACTGTTGATGAAAAGGCTGATACGTAAGAGATTCGCACACTGTTCACAGATAGAGACACGAAGCATCAAGAACATTTTTACATAATGACTGTAGTAACCATAATACAACTCGTGGTACCAACATATTTACGAAATCGGATACATTTTGTTGCTAGTCTCACATAAACTCGAACAATTAAATTTCTCATTTCTTCGGAAACTTCATTAATTATAAATATCCTCACTTCTACATTCTCTTACTTATCAATTAATTTCAATATCTATTTAATACAAATGACTACAATAAAGGAAAAATCTTCACCGAAAAAATAAAAATATATTGGCTCCCCTTGTCTGGGTTTCCAATCACGAAATTTACGGTAGTATGTACGTGTCTTAGCCCACGTTTTTAAAAGTTCTCAGAATGTGCCTCATTAACTTGCTTAACTACTTATTACTAGCTTTCACTTATTTTACTCACACACTGAGAAAAAATGTACGTAGGTACATAGGTTACATAGGTAGGTATGTGGCGTACGTAGGTTACATACGTAAATCTTGTAGTTTTTGGACTTAACGTACACTAAACGTATAACTGAAAAAGTATATTTTAAACATACTTTCCGTATAAGTGTTCCGAATAAACGTACTTTCCGCACAAAGGAAAGAACTGCTGTATGTAGACAGTCAGTATCTCACATACAGATGGCCGTTTGTAACTTTACGTAGTTGACGTGCGTAATGTTCGGAAGACTGTTAGATGTCAGATATCCTGTAACGCCACTGAGTAACATCTAAGCGGGAAAGAGGCCAGTACGATGTAGCATATGGATAACGTATGTTAAGTATTGATTTCTATAGTAAACATAAGGATCCCGTATATTTGTACAACATACCGATGTTCGGATAACGGATTTTTCTCGGTGACCTTAGCTCGTTTTTCTATTAATCTAGAACGACAGGGACACGAACACAGAAACATCGAAGAGAATTAAAATTCCAAAGGCTCTTCTACCGGGAATCGAACTCGGGACCCCATACTCCAAAGGCGCACGTGATAAACAGCGAGGAGGGCATCAACTCGACTACTCGGACGATTGACAACATTATCACAATGCACATGATGTGTTTAGTAACGGAATCGTTCCCGATTTCTGATTGTAAGGACAGTTTTTTTTTTTTTTTTTTTTTTTTTGGCCAATGAAAAATTTTCCATAGCAAATTCCTCAAATTTCATTCTCAAGCCGTTACAGGGTACCTTCATAGAGTTTCACATATTTTTCTCATTAAGAAGTACCTAATGGACAGTTTTTGGCCCATAAAAATTTCCATAGTACATTACTTAAATTTGGAACCTTTTACTTAGACAAGTCATTATATAAGGTAGGTACCAATATGCAGAGTTTCACGTCTCTATCTCATTTGGAAGCACCTAATCAATGATGAGTGAGTAAATGAACCGATCTCTGTTTGAGTAAGGACAGATTTTCTCCTATAGAAAATTCCATAACACATTCTTTAAATGTCGGACATTTTTCATATTCAAGCCATTACTGTATAAGCTACCTTTGTGTAGACATTCACATCTTCATCTCATTGGAAAGTACCTAATTTCTACGGACAATTTTTCGCCTATAAGAAATTTCCCATAGCACATTCCTCACATTTCGGCTTTTTCCATACTCGGGTCATTATAAGATACCTTTATGCAGAATTTCATATCTTATCTCATTGAGAAGTACCAAATGAAAGTAATGAGTGAGTGAGTGAACCCATTTCTGCTTGGCTAAGGACAGTTTTCACCCATAAAAAATTCCCATAGCACATTCCTTAAATTTTGGACATTTCTCATACTCAAGCCAAGCAGAAATGAAACGATTTCTGCTTGGCTAAGAACAGTTTTTCGTCCATAAATATTTCTTATAACACATTCCACACATTTCGGACATTTTCCATACTCAAGTCATTATAAGATACCTTTACGCAGAGTTTCACGTCTCTATCTCATTGGGAAGTACCTAATCAATTTGATGAGTGAGTCAATGAAACGATTTCTCGCTTCGCTGATGACAGTTTTTTGCCCATAAAAAAATTCCATAGTACATTCCTTAGATTTCGGACCTTTTCTATACTCAAGTCGTTATAGAGTACCTTTATGCAAAGTTTCACGTATCTATCTCATTGGGGAGTACCTTATCAATTTGATGAGTGAGTGAGTGAAACGATTTCTTGTTTAGCTAAGGACAGTTTTTAGCCCATAAAAATTTTCTCATAGCACATTTATCAGATTTCGGACTTTTTCCATACTCAAGTCATTATAGGGTACCTTTACGCAAAGTTTCACGTCTCTATCTCATTGGGGAGTACCTTATCAATTTGATGAGTGAGTGAGTGAAACGATTTCTTGTTTAGCTAAGGACAGTTTTTTCCCATGAAAAATTTCCCATAGCACATTCATCAGATTTCGGACTTTTTCTATACTCAGGTCATTATAAGGTACCTTTGTGCTAAGTTTCACGTCTCTGTCTCATTGGGAAGTACCTAATCAATTTGATGAGTGAGTCAGTGAGTCAATGAGCCTGAAAACTGCATATTTTAGGGGTCCAGTACTCGAATATGGTTGAAGGTAGGAATGTGAGATTTGGTATATGAGCACATCTCTCGGATACCTCCTTAAATTCTAAATTTCATGTTTCTTCCCGTTACTAGAATCGGTTTTACAGAGCCTCGAATTCGGCGATTTTACCCAAATCTCTAGTTCGTGTATAATATGCTTACGGCTGTGCAGGCCAGTTTTCATTTTCTTCACGGAACTTGGCTGCCATGCACTGCGGTGCATGTTGACTTGTTTAAACGTTGATACTGATGGATTACAAATAATAATAATAATAATAATAATAATAATAATAATAATAATAATAATAATAATAATAATAATAATAATAATAATAATAATAATAATAATAAACAGTAGTAGCAGTAGAATAAGAATAATAATAAGAATACGAATTCTTCTTGAATCATGAACTTTAATTTCTATTCATACGCTAGTTATATTACTTCCTTCTTTGTATTTTCAATTGCACTTGCATGTAAAATGCCAGAACCATTACGTTTATTGACTTTCTGTACTGTCAAAATGGACTTTCTAAAACAGGAATATTGGCAAACACTTGTGGACAAATGGGTTTATAGCTTACTGTTTACCAATTGTTAACAAGAAGCAGAAATCAGTTTTGAGAAGGAACTGATAGCTCAAAATATTGCATCTTGAAAAGAAAGAAGAGAAGCGGCCACCTACATTTTCGAAAGTGGGCATTTTCTGAGCAAGGATTCCAATGCAAGTAATTTATTGAGATGTATTGATTCATTTAACTTCTGCAATTGAAGACTTACTTATTTTAGGTTTTATTCTACAATTATAATACAAAGTTTTAAAAAAATCAAGAGCTACAACTTTGTAATGGGTTTTATTTTTTTTAAAATCCTATTCTTGAGGTTGCGATCGCCCCCGATCGCTATCCTGGATCCGCCCCTGTGTTTGTTTTACAAAATTAGATTTCGAGATTTTTAGGGAACATGCTCTTTGAGTACTAAAAATGACTTAAAAGGAATAAAGTATAATATTTGTAATATATATTTATGATGAGTGGTGAGCTAACCTCAGGAAGTTACAATTAATAGGGATCAGGTCCCTGTATTTCACCCCCTACAGTCCCCGCTCTGTTCTAGTGGTTGGCGAGCGTGATGTAAGAGCTCCGAGTTTGATTCTTGATCAGCTTTAAAATTTGAACTCATTAACATAGATCTGATTCGATCTTAAGGTATGGATTCACTTATACGGAAACCTCGGTGGTTCAGTAATAGAGCACCTATCTACTTCTTAGGATATGTGGCCCCAGCTTCGGTCCTGGTTCTCGCCAAGCCGGTTTCATTGAGGATGAAAATATGTGCACGGGTTTTCTCGAAGACCTTCCATTACCTCCCGATTTTTATATCGTCAAGATTTTACCATCACTTGTTTGTTTCATTCGCTACCATCTTCAGCCTTGGAATATAATTGTGTGGCACTAAACTCAGAGATTTCATTTTCAAGCAGTGATTATTTCGGAGTGTGACAGGGAGCCCCTTGGAACTATTGAATTCCTCCTGGGCATGTTAAATGTGAATTTCCCACCATTTTAACAATATTACTTTTCACACCTAGTGTATTAAGATTCCGACCCCTGAGGGAAAATCTAAAACCATTACTGTTTTCAAGCAACGTATAGCTTCGGTACTAGAAAGATAAACTTCTTATTTATTCATTGGTAAATCCTTTGGTAAAGATGATGCTGAAATTATAACAAAGCAAAGTTTTTATAAAATGCATTAAAAAGTAGAAACTATTTTTGAGAAGGTAAAATGAAGAAATTAAAAACATTGAGTGCGGTTTTCTCGAATATCAGGGAAGTAGTTTAGTTTATAGAAACATTTAATCTCGCAAATGCTTTTAGTGTTAATTTCATTTCTTCAATTTACCACTACAAAAACTATTTTCTCCCAAAATTATTGTTTTCAAAATTTTTTGATGTTATTAACTATATTATTTGAATACCACTCATTCTAGCTTTGAAACTTTTTGTATAAATTAAAAGACAAATTCTGACCAAAGCATATATAAAAGAATTTGTCTTTTAATTTAAACTATATTATTATTATTATTATTATTATTATTATTATTATTATTATTATTATTATTATTATTATTATTATTATTATTATTATTAATATTATTATTATTAGTATATCCATAGCTAAGCGATTGGCGTACACGTCTTTGGCGTGGGGTACCTGGGTTCGATTCCCAGTAGGAGCTCATGTGTTTCGGATTCCACGTTAATCAGTACGTCCACTTCTCATACAGCTTAGCTGCTGAAACGGACGTTAAACTCAAAATCAACTCAACTCACTAATAATGTAATAATAATAATAATAATAATAATAATAATAATAATAATAATAATAATAATAATAATAATAATAATAAACGACACAATGTAAGGAGTGAAAGGCAAGAAACCATATAAAAAACTGCATGCGATCATATGAAGTCGGAACCTCTCCTTTCAGTGTAATTACCAGTGAGACACTAAACTATAAATAAAACAGTAATATAACGGTCTTATTAATGGTGTTCCTGAAAATATGGGATATATTGTAGAGTGGTGTTACATTGGATTATTTAATTATCATTGAGTAACATGTATTTCTTATTCTATATACATGTATTGTAGTTATTATTATAATATTTCAAATGGTGTGTGTCTTTTAGTCTAGGGCTTCTACATATTTTCTCAGCTTTAAATATGTTTGTGTAGAGCACAGCCTATACAATTGTTATTGAAATCTGTAACCAATCTTTCTTGTTCGCTTTACTGCTTTGTAACCAGCGGAAGAAAACAACTATAAAGGAACTTGAGGTGTCAATCAACTATTGAGCTGCTGCGTGACGCACGTGAGGAGGGCTCCTCCCCTACATATTTCCCCCTTCTCAATACTGTTTGTTATGAGCGAACGCTGATGCGACTTTCTCCGAAGCAATTGTGCATGGCGATGATGTTCTATCTGAAATGTTGGTAGACACTGTTTTTGTCAATTTTCCATCCTAATTTCTGTGAACGGTTTAAACAGAATAGTTTATGAAATGAGAAATGCTTGAGAGGAGACGTTTTAAAGAATACGCTCACAGTTGCCGACATTTTCTTACACATTCTGTTGAGAGTTGGATACCTGGAAATAACCAAAAATCGTCCCGAAAAGACCCCTTGACCATAAAAAATATCGTCATATCAATCAACGTTATTTCTATCTAATTACTGACACGTCTCGGGAAAACGTTTCTTATGCTACTTAGATTGAATTATGTCAGATTCATTGCAATAAGATGTAAAATATTGTTGTTATTTTAGAAAAATCCAAATTATTGGAAACATTTCGTCCCGTTTAAACCCCTCAAAATTATAGATATGTATAAATATGTTATTTATTAAAATTAATTAACGAAACTTTCTATAACGATGTTTCTCACAGTCCTTTACCACTCTCAACAAAATTTATTGGAAAATATAACCTTTTTTGTCCTTCGACTTTTTCGCCTCACAGAAAGATGCCTTGGTGGTATGTAATGAACAAAATACATTTTGTTTCTTAAAAAAACAACAAAATATTTATTTGTGAATAGATAATAGGGTCGATAAAGCTTTTTATACTTATTTCTTTGTAAAACGGTGACATCAAAAGTCATTTTTGCAAAAATAGTGATATTGTAGGAAAAATATCATGACATTCCGGAAACTAAATTAGAACAGAACGTGTTGATGGCAATAGCATATTCATAGTTTTATTGTTTCACGCATTTCTTTAGATCAAGATTTAGTCAATATAGTATAGAGAGGAGCAAAGAAATCAAAGTTAGAAAATTTAGAACTTATCTATTATTTCGACCTTTTTAGACCCCTAGCAGCTAAAGATAGATAGATAGATAGATAGATAGATAGATAGATATGGATATATAGATATAGATATATATAGATATATAGTAATCTTTATGAAAAAGTCTAAATTCTATTGGCTATTCTGTACAAACAACTGCGGATAGCACCTCTTTGTGTTTTAATGGTTGTTTCTTGAGAAGACATGAAGATTTGAAGGAGGTGGTTTTGATACAAGGTTCTTATACAACAGTGATTTCGAGATCCTGGAAGCTCAATTAATCAGGCTGCGAGAATCGGCGCCTATCATGCAATAGTAGGACATTTCTTTGAAGGTGTGCCATAGGCTATCCTGATTTCTATATATAAATCAAAGTTAGAGATTTCAGGTGAGTATAGGAAGATCCATTGCTACACAAATCTGCTATTGTCATTCACAAAAGCAATATATACAATTCTTGTAACTTTCACTTGCGAAAGGTTAAATAAACACCAAGTCTTTATTTGAATCATCAGATAGAAACGTTCTCATATGTGTATGAAGAATGATATATGGGAATTACAATGTATGAGTAGTATTTGTGCTCCTGTATTCTTTTTGGGTTTCTGAGCAATTGCTTGTCATTTTCTTGTGTACACAACTGAGTTTAGTGTAAAGTTAACCTTTTTGAGAGCAATTATGTTTGATTTAATGATTGATTGAAGATTGTTCATGATAGAGAGCTGTTAATTTAAGATAAACATCTGTGTTACCACTAGATGCATCCTCGGACGATGGCTCAACATCGTATTTTTCATTGTAACGAGCTCCGTTACAAAATTGGAAGATTTATTCTTTATTACGCTTCAAAATGTATAATCGCAGTTGTCCACTTTACGAAAGCCAGTTTGATGAACTAGAAGTAGCAAAATATCCATCTTTTATGCCTTTGGCAGTATATCGGAATAAAAGTCTTACGCGACATCGCTTAATGTAAGAGATTGTAGAACAGACCAGGGAAGTACGCAGAGGGGGGACCTGGGGGTCCGGACCCCCCGAAATTTCGACTTTTTTAAAATTTAGCCTGATTTTAGGGGCAATTTTAGGAATTTTAATATAAAATACCTTCATATTTAGTTTGGACCCCCCCCCCCCCGAAATAAATTCCTGGGTACGCTACTGGAACAGACGGTATTGTAGTTCTGCCCTAATCGATAACAATCTTTCTGGTGTCTTCATCGTAGAATGATGAATATCAACTAGGAAAAAGTACTACAACATGTTGTCGCATAGTAAGTTGAGTTTATTTTGGCACTTTGCCCTGCAAATTGGAAGTTTCCCATTGCATCTATAACTGGCACTATCGCAAATTTTCTTTAGGTTCTCAGCCTCTCTGGCCCTAAAAGACTAGAGTAAATCGCTCTATACCTGTCAAAGTCCAAAAACTAAACCCAGGCCTCATCAAACGTCGGCAGGCGGTGTTAGTACAGTCATCTACATTTTCTTTTCTGTTCATCAATTTTCCTTTGAGATAAGCGAAGGGCTTCAACTTTATGACAAACTTATACCCCGAAATTGTACTTGACTATACGAAGAATTGATTTTGATACTTTTGCACTATTTGCGACCGTGTTCTGCATTTGGTGAGCTTAGCTAATTGATTAAGTTCCTCATTTATGCCTGATAAATGAACAATTGAGCAAATGAGCGATTGGGGTAAAGTGTTGTGTCCCTCTTGAAGATAGCTATATTTTAGAGGTTCTTACTATTAACTTCTGGTACTCGGCGAATTGAAAGTAGAATGCAATTGCGCCGGAATATTACTCGACACGAGAAAAAATGGCCGAAAAAGCAACTTTGCTAAGGAATTAATTTCGTGGTTCTTTCGAAGTAACACGTGATCACTGCATTGATTGGCTCAGCTACGCATCAGTTAATAGAGGTAAGAGGTTGGGTGTGCCAAGTATACGTGGCGAGGGAAGGAACCGACAGTTAGGAAGAAATTGGGGGCATTTACCCCTGAACTTTGCTGGAATGAAAATTATACTGATCAGTTCCCTAGCAGCAAGGAAGCTTTCGGCCAGTTGGCGCGTGCATGGCTTTTGGCTTTCTACGCTTGCACTTGAAACGCATGCTTTCATACAATCTGCCTTTTGTTATACTTGCGAGCAATGCTTTAGATCCTTCGCAGAGTGTCATAGCATCACTTGTAGTTCGTTGGCTATTGATTTGACTTGTAAAACGCTTGTGTCAAGCTTGAATGGAACACTAAATGCAAGGTTGCCTCCATGTAACTTCGTTACTGAAACCCAGCTTGCGGCATGCTTGCACGTTTTTCAATCAAGCCGGATACAAGCTTGGCCAACTTGCCCTTCAAGCTTAAAACAACCGGTTTGCAATTTGTCTCTGCTGCTAGGGTTAAAAGAACACGGTATGTTCGACATACTTTGTTTTCTTTGCTAGAATGCATTGAGAAACTTTATAAACTATTTGTCAGCATGCTACTAGTCTACCATTCGTATAGATTCAAGAATATACCTGTTAGTCCGTGTGAGAAAGTGAATGTGAAAGCTCAAGTCAAAAGATAATGCGTGTTGTAGAGATTATTTTCTTCCCACAGTTATTAAATGAAATGGAGCTTATTTCTTTCTCAAAATACTTTACAGTAAGAGATCCTCCACTTCTTCTTCTTGATTTTGCACACCGTGATCTTTACATTTAAAATATTTATTAACTAACTAACTAACTAACTAACTCTATGGCCTATGGAACCCGGAGGTTCAGTGCCGCGTTCACAAAAGCTCTCCACTGACTTCTATCCTTAGCTAATTGCATCCAGTTTCTACTTTGTATTCCTATCTCTGCGAGATCCATCTTAATATTGTCCTCCCATCTGCGCCTAGGTCTTCCTAATGGTCGTTTTCCTATGGGTCTACCAGTCAAGACTTTGAAAGCGTTTCTACTTTCTTCCATTCTAGCTACATGACCTGCCCACCTAAGTCTCCTAGACTTGACGACCCTAACAATGTTGGGTAAACCGTATAAACTATGTAGTTCCTCGTTATGAAGCTTCCGCCATTCCCCATTCTCGTTCCTCTTGGGTCCGAATATTCTTCTCAGGATCCTGTTCTCAAATACTTTCAGTCCATGTTCTTCCCTCAGAGTAAGCGACCATGTTTCACAACCATACAGAACAACAGGCATGATTATCGTTTTGTATATTTTAAGCTTCAAATTCCTCGACAGAATTCGCGACGACAAGAGATTTTGAACCGAATAGTAACACGAATTCCCTGCTTTTAGTCGACATTTAATTTCTTCGTGAATATGATTTTCGTCTGTTAATATTGATCCTAAAATATTTATTAACCCTTATAATATCATGATACATTTTCATACCAAAATGCAGTGTTGTCTTTAATCGCTTATTTTGGTCCTATAAGAGGCATTTAGGCCGATTTTTCATTGGTCAAGTCAGACATGGACCAAATAATACCCCAAATGCGTTTTGGAACCAGATGCTCAACTTGGTGACGCCAAATAGGTGCGGGGTGCATGACATCAATTTTTTTCTTGAGGCAATTTTCAAACATTTTCCCGCCCTTAGCTTTCAAGATATCATATTGAAATTTTGCATACAGATTGTGTACACTTCTATTTAACAATTTTTTAAAGATCTCTAGATCAACCCTGGCCCGGGCTCGGGTCCGAGAGGCTCAAATTTTTCGGAATTTTTCGGAAAATTTATCGGATTTCCCGTGATATCCCGTTTCTTGTGTATGATAAGGGCATGTGAGTGGTACCGTTTGAAAGACTGCTTTATTCTGGGACTGCTTGATCCAGGACAAATAGTGTTGTTTTAGGAAATTTTTACACTACGTCGTTTGCCGCCTTTAGTTTTCAAGATATCACATTGAAATTTTTGCGTGTGTATTTTGTACTTAATTACGAATGTTTCCAGTGATTTTGAGATCTCTACTTCAACCTAGGCCCGGACCCGAGGGACTCAAAGTTTTCGAAAAGGAAATTTTTTGGAAAATTTCCGAATTTTTTCTAATTTCCCGTTTTTGGTGTATAATATGGGCATTTAAGTGGTACCGTTTGAAAGACTGCTTTATTCTGAAGAGAATGAGGTGTGAGCCATGATTCTACGATAAATAGAAATGAGGCAGTACCTGCTTGACTGAAAGTCTAAAATTTACCTAAAAAAATGTGTGATTTTTCAAAAAGCGAGGATCTTATAAGGGTTAATTATATCAACTAAATAATAAAGTTCTCAACAAGTTACAATCTCATCATGTGAGCACGTTGACCATTCTGGTCAATCTACCTGATCTTCCCCTATGTATATGTGTTCGACCATTAACACACTACAAGAACCTTCGTTTTATCAAATATTTATCTTGATGCACTACATACATACTGTATAACCCACAAACATAATCACAATGATGTATCATTTATTCACAATGTTCCCCAAGATCAGTTGACGTCAATGTCTTGAATCAATTCTTGAAATATTTCGCATTGCGATGTTCTGCTGTTCCGGAAAGCGCAGCATGATGAGGACAGAATTTAAAAAAAAAAAAAAAAAAAAGACCAACTTATTTATTTTTAAAGAAAACAGCTATATCGTACCAACAGTTTTATTTTTATAAGAAAAATCGTTGGTATTATTTATCTTCTTGTTCCGCGGCTGCAAATATCTATCGCAATCCTTTAAGAGATTTTTTAAATGTTTTTTTTTTTAGTCATTGTGCATTGCGTGTATTTGGAGTGTATGTGTGTATGTGCTTTTGCGGATGACATTAAGATGTTTTCGTTCTCTGGCTTGCATCCAGCACGCAAGCAGTAAAAGGAGGAGAAAGAGTACACCCATTGAGAAGAACGATGTTGCTAAAACGGGTGGGATGTATAGGCGGAGGGGTAAAAACGCAAATCACCGCATGCGGCATGAATACAACTCTAACACCAACAACATCGGAGCATTGTTTCTCTTCACATTAGAATGAAGAATAAAGAGAAAGACGCGTTCCTTCATTCTGATTGTTCTGACGGAAAAACAAATCATAAAGAACGCAGTGTTCTAAGATTGGACAAGGCAAATAAACAGTATAGAGTAGTTGTTGTTTTTACATGCCGACTTCTGTCGAATGAATTGTTAAGTCCCTGTATAACACTCCTTTTCTCTTCCATCAACATTTTTTTTCATCATACTTTTATAATACACTAGCAAAGGCAATGAGAAACTAATTTATTTTACAACAACAGTGATTTTTTTCAAATGCTGACAATTATAAAAGTAAGTCGATTACGAAGCACAATGTAAGTGGAAAAAATCCTCCTTCCCGGGAGATCAAGTATTTAACTATTCGCCCTAATATTTTGCTTTGGCTTCCTAAGTCACATTAGAAAATATTGAATTGAACAAATAGTAGCAGAGTTGTAGATTTCTCCATAATTTAACAAATATATACATCTTTCATGTAATATATTGACCAGAAACAAATGCGCAATACTTAATTATATTATAAAAACTACGGTTACTAATTCATACCAAACTTTGTATCTTATTTCTAAGAGTTGTTAATAGTGTAGAACAGTGCATGGATTAGGATTGTAAAAGGAAGTATTAGTAGGGGAAGACTTCCAAAATTTCCTACCATCTTCTAATGTTGAATTTTGAATATAATTCCTGCAATAAATGAAACAATAATCGAAAAAGGAATGATTGATAACCTCTTTCTAATTTTTATTTTGGTGACTAACGCTCTCGCCTTTCGTGCGAGCGGTCACTGGTTCGATTTCCAGTGGGGACGTTCGGTCGAAAAGGTGTAACAGCTTTATCAGGCTAGCCATCCTGAGTGAGGGTTTTCCTTATTCATAATAGATAAATGCTGTGATGGTACCTAACATAGTCCCAGGTCGCTTCCTTCTTTCCACATTTCTTTCTTCCTCTCCAATTTCCCGGGCAGTGTGTTGGCCGAGCGTCGTCATCCCTCATATGTGTGAAGGGCTAACATGGTCATAGGTTCTGAAAGCCTAGAAATTTTAATTCCTAATCCTAATCCGTAACCTAAACCCTACTTTGCACCTTCTTCCAACCTGCCACTGATTACGAAACTGCATATGAAACCCGTATCTTTAATGATATTTTTATTTCCTATATATTTCTTGAACTCTTCTACATCCTTAATGAGTTGAGCAACAGCATTTCCATGTTCACTGACAAATGAAGCTTGCACCTGAACCTCAAACTTGCCTTTTTTGTCACTGCTAAAAATTTTTAGCCGCTGACTTGCATGAGATGATGAACTTTAAATTGTTTTGAAAAATTCTTCTAATTTGAAAAAAAAAAATCACTTACATACGAAACAGCCTCAAACCTACTTCCCCACCTCGATAACACTGGCTCAGGAAACAAAGGTGGAGGATTCTCTGGGATAGTAGTATCTAAGTGTTTCCGATAAGCACTTTCAATCTTTCTTTAGTTATGAAACACAGCTTTTGTTTCGATAACCAAAGCATTTAACTCTTTCAGTTCCTTTTGAAAAACATCACCAACTAAATTAAATTTGTGAGCCCAACAAGTAATGTAAAATTAAATAATATTGGAAGTGCGCTTTTTAGTTATTATTAGCAATAATTAGCAACAATTTAACTTTTTCGCTTTTATTCGCATTTATCGCAAGTAATGCCAAATTTCACAAAAAAAAAAAAAAAAATCGCGATAATATAGACGTGATTTCTGGCTCTGGAACGAAAAAATTTGACGTTTCCTCAAACTTATACGCATGTTTTTTTACGTTTCGCAAATATCGCATTAACGAAAAAGTTTCGACTCTAGTTATTAGTAAAATGAAAAGATTAGAAAGTACTGTTTTAATTTACAATTATTCAATGTATAATTTCTTTCTGGGACGTTTTCTTTAACACGGTAAATTACTTTTGTTATCACTATTTAATATTTACTCTATCTCTGAAATTGCACTGTTTCATTCGTACGAAACGAAACACATTTCTCCTTTTCCTATAGATTGTATTATTAATCTTCTCTATAAACAGAAGAGAAAGATGCTACTCAAATATCTACTTTTTGTGTTGGTGAATAATTCTGATTCTTGTAAAGTAAGAAAATATCAACTTATTAATTGCAATTTTACTCTTTCTGTACTGCAATATGTCATATTTTGGTACGACTTCATAAATAATTGAAGATACCACACAGAAAATTTATATACTTTGGCCCACTTTCCTCATATGTAAATTCTAAACATAAATACCTATATTTTGGTAGGAGAATTGTTAATTTGTAACAGAGCGCCATCTCATTGTAGAGAAGCCTGCCAGAGGCGAGCACAGATACTTGTTTATAGCAGGATCAGTCTCGATGACTAAAGACTAATATAAGGTATCAAACTAAACAAACTAGGCATCAATTAAGAAGATTCGATCAAACTATTTATTACGGTTATGAGCAGCTCCAGATCACATCTAGCAGAAGAACTTGGGATAACTCCATACAAAATAACTCCATCACTCTTTGTCAAAATTGGACAGTGGCGTCATTTTGGGATGGTGCGAAGGGGAAATTACCCCCGAATTTCACACACAGAGACAAGGGCGCCGATTTCTCTGTAAATTTGGGTGGGGGCATTCAGATGCAGAAGGCATATATGAGGATTTGCCAAAAGAAGAAGACAAATTGCATTCAAATTATGCCAAATATTGAATATTCTTAAATAAAATAAGGGGGCTCACATGAGCTTAGGGGGGCCGGGCCCCCTTTCCCCCCCAGGATCGGCGCCCATGCACAGAGGCACTATATATATTCAGCATCCTTTCTTCCTCCTTAGCAGAATAGTGTGCTCGCCTAGGAATGTCATCCCTCAAACGTGACAGACTTAAGGCCGTAGATCCTGGTAATATCCAGAAATATGTATAAATAACTTACATAAAAAGATATTTATTTCATTATTTAATGTTCACAAAAAAAAAAAGTAAAATAAGTAAATAATTTTCATTCCTATTGTTGTTGAAAATGCAATAACAATTTGTAAATTGCGATGCAAAAAAGCAAAATCTAGTGAGAAGAGAAAATAGAACAGGTGAATAGTTTTTTTTTTTTTTTTTGTCTGGGTAGTATTATTAGTAATTATGTTAAATGTGAACTTGAAACAGAAGCAAGGATAGGAACGACGAAAGAAGCCTTTAGGAGGAAGAAAGTAGTATTTTGTGGGACCTTGAATAAAGAGTTGAGAAAAAGACTCATAAAAGTTGAGAAAAATACTCATACCTTGAATAAAGAGTTGAGAAAAATACTCCATACTTCGTGTGGAATATTGTATTGCATGGCTCAGAAACATGGACATTACGCAAAAATTATGAGAAACAATTGGAAGCTATCGAAATGTGGGTTTGGAGAAGAATGGAGCGAATCAGCTGGGTCGAACGAAAAACGTATGAGAGGGTGTTAGAAATAGTAGGGGTGAAAAGAACAATTTTAGATATTATTAAGAACAGGAAGAGAAACTGATCGGGACATTGGAGGAGAAGGAATGTATCATGAGGGACGTTTTTAGAGGGTATGGTGGCAGGAAAGAGAGGGAGGGGCAAAAGAGACTACAATTAATGAACGATATTAAAATAGAAAATTCGTACGAAGAGATTAGCGGAAGACTGTGGAGCATGGAAGCTTCTCAGTTGCAGCAAATGAGCTGCCAATAACGGCAGAAAACCTATGATGACGAATAAGCATGCTGATATACCTATATATACACAGTGCTCGAAAATGTTCTTCTGACCCTGTTCTCAATACCTGGCAAAATTCGTATTTGTAGTCATCGTGGCGACCTATTGGGCTTTGTAAGCAGTATAATATATATATATATATATATATATATATATATATAAAAGGGTGGCCGGGAGGAAGCGGCAATATTTTGGGAAATGGTAGTATGGGTGATTCTAAGCGAAAAAGTTCACATGAACATTGGTTCTAATCTCAAAGGTTTGAGAGTTACAGGTTGTGAACTACTTTTGACCATATGATGCAGAACAAAGCATCCTATATATGCTTTGTTCTGCATCAGAAGAAAAAATATTTTCTCACCTCCAGCATACGTTCATAGTCCTAATGAGCCTCCCCCCAACCCCCAAAACAATTCTTCTGGATCCGCTAGTGGTACGATCATTTTTTTTTAATATTACACTGAAATACTTTATTTTCTTTTGAAACTTTTACAGTCTCTAAATAAATACACTAAATCAGAAGTACACAAACAATCACTATACACAATCAATAAACTCCATCTGCGCAATTCAATAGCTAAATTAAAGGCTAAAGCGAAATAGAATTTACATGGTTCACAAGTTACATAAACAGCTCTGGTAATTGCTGATGGAAGAACCATTCAATTTCCATGTTCTCTCTAAATTTTCTGTGTTTGAACTGTTATTATTGATGTTATTCAAATACATTTGCATTTGACATACGTATGTTAAAAAATTGTTCAGGATATCGAAACAGGGTATTGAAATACACGTCTAAATACACTGTTAGTTTTTTTAACGGTTCAAGAAAGTTTATTATTATATAAATGTTAAATATATACAAGGGTTGTTCTCAAGGGAAAGGTTATTTCAAATGTAAAATCTGTGTGAAAAATGATGGAAAAGTTTTATTAAACGCGTGGACACGTAGAAACGTTAACTTACTCGTACTTTTATACACAGACATCGTACCATAGCGCGTAACTAATTATTCTGTAGCAGAGATGCAAATCTGAAACGTTACAAAACTCCATCTCAAGAGGTAGAAATTCCCATTTTGCTCTTAAATTTCCCACGCTGTAAAAAAAAAAAAAAAAAAAAAAAAAAAAAAAAAAAAATCAAAACTTATAAAATATGAAAATCGAAACTATTGTAATATATTGAAGTCACTCACTTTCTTCAATAATCAAGAGAATTATCCGAAAATTCCGTTCTTATGCGTTTATCACATAGTTAATGAAAATAGTATCTTCCTTAACTGAAAGAAATACTTTAAACTGTTTACGAAAACAAAGACATGTTGTTGTCAGAGCTTCATATTTTAAGCACGCATTTGTGCTGTAGTTTTCTACGGATGATAATGAAACTTGACAAGCACCAGTCTCAGAGTTATTACGTGTCGAACGGTTTGGAGGTTGTTTCTTTCTCATTTGGTACTTCCTTTCTTTTTCTTCTTTCTTTTTTTTAATATCAGCTTACAATTTACGTTCCTTGACACTTATTTCCTGGGATTCTCAAGCCCTGCATAAAGCATTTCCATATTAGAATATATTTTACAGTAATAAAAATTTGATAATTTGCACTGATTTCATGCCTATTGTAAACTCATTAGTTTGTTTCCCGCCCACTAGTTGGCGTTGATAATTGAGATAATATATAAAGAACTAGAGATACACTTTCCTTTGTCTCTGTGTTGATTCAAGCGTACTATCGATTATAGTGTTCGATTCGAGATATCCTCTCCCAAGATGGCGTATTCCGCAAGTTTCAATCAGCGTATAAATAATGGCGGGGACCATGCGTATAAATAATGGTGGAGACCCCTTAGTTGGAAGATGTCTAATTTGTAATACGAAACCATAGGAAACGCTATGTGTAAGAAGTGCGTAAACTTCACAATAATCCACAATAAATTGCCGTAGATATTGAACAATCCAAATGCTACAACCCTTTACGTTATCCGCTTTACGCTTCACGACACTAAATCGGGAATTATTATTTTTAAAGGTAAATCTATCGCCTGTGATTTTTAACTAACAAATTCCACCAAAACAAAAATAATTATATACTGTACACGAAATATAAATTTTCAATTTGATAGAACCGTGTGCTAAAGTGAATCTTAATCCATTTACAAATATACTTTTTTTTTTGGTACAGAATATTGATAAATAGCGTTTCTTTTTAAGAGTGAGTGAGGATTATTTTATGCAGTAGTTGCCATCATTAGCAAATTTTTAACGTAGGCAAAGGAGTCCTACTTTCCCCACCACCAAATAGTTGCCTTGCCAAGATGTCATAGAACATTTGTACGTTATATAATTTTGGCAAAATTTCCAACAACTCATAAACATATGTAACTCAAGAAATAAGCAAACTTAATAATAGTTTGACAGTTCTCTAAGTAGTTGTCTTTAAGAGCCTTTTGACTACTGGCGCAAATCCCGGGGGAACGAGGGGGAATATCCCCCCAATCTTGGACTTGGGGGAACTGTCCCCCCAATAATCTGACGTCAAAAGTGGTTTTTGAGATAACTGTGATGATTTTGTGTCCGACTGCCACGACGGAATGTAAGATGAAATTGATTTACCTTTTATTTTCCATTTTTTAAAAAAGAATCGTATTCAGTAGTATTTCAAACTGAACTTCGTGCTGTAGTGCGTTTAGTAGTCTCATCAGTATGTATTAATTCCACTTCCGCTACTTGGGCACAAATTGCAAAAAATGCCAGAGGAGGATATGCCCCTCTCCTCATGCTGGAAAGTTGTCTCAGCTGTAGGTACGGGCACAAATTGCGGGGAAATGGGGAGACATGTCCCCCCAAATTGGAACTGGAGGCTCTCCCAATAATCCGATTTGAAAAGTGCTTTCCGCATATAAGTGTGATGATTTGTGTCCGACTGCCACAAAGGAAAGTGAGATGAAATTTGTTTCTCTTGGGTTTTCCATTTTTAATGAAAACGAAGCCGTACAACTATGCTTGACGTAACCTGATATGAAATCTTACCTCCTCCTCTCCCCTAGGCCCTAGCACACGAAAATTATATAGACTATCCAATGTCAGTAGAATTCATCTTTTCAGTAAATGCGCATTTAATCTATTTGTAGTATCAGCCTAGGCATCTACTCATGCTTCGTAAGCTAAATAACTCTATAGCCTATGGAACCCGAAGGTTCAATGCCGCGTTCACAAAGGCTCTCTATTGACTTCTATCCTTAGCCAACTGGATCCAGTTTCTACTTTGTATTCCTATTTTTGCGAGATCCATCTTAATATTGTGCTCCCATCTGCGCCTAGGTCTTCCTAATGGTTGCTTTCCGATTGGTCTTACCGCTAACACTTTGAAAGCGCTCCTACTTTCTTCCATCCTGGTTATATGTCCTGCCCACCTAAGCCTCCTAGACTTGATGACCCTAACAATGTTTGATAAGCCGTATAATTTACGTAGTTCCTCGTTATGAAGTTTCCGCCATTCCCCATTCCCGTTCCTCTTGGGTTCGAATATTCGTCTCAGGTTCTTGTTCTCAAATACTTTCAGTCTATGTTCTTCCCTCAGAGTAAGCGACCATGTGTCACAACCATACAGAACAACAGGCATGATTATCGTTTTACATATTTTAAGCTTCAAATTCTTCGACAGAATTCGCGACGACAAGAGATTTTGAACCGAATAGTAACACGAATTCCCTGCTTTTAGTCGACATTTAATTTCTTCGTGAATATGATTTTCGCCTGCTAATATCGATCTTAAATATTTGAAAGTATCCTCTTTATCAAAAGTATTATTTAATATTTTAGCGCATCCACAATTTGCCGTATTACGGTCCCGACGCACTTCCATGTATTTAGTTTTCTCTGCATTTACTTCTAAACCCTTGTCCCTGAAAGCATTTAATAAGACCTCTGCATTTCTTTATATTGTTCTCCTATCATCCCCTATTAAATTTACATCATCAGCGTACGCATAACCTGGTGAACACCGTTCAGCTCTAGGCTCTGGTTGCTATCTTTGACTTTCCTTATAGCGTATTCCAGGACAAAGTTGAATAACAATGGCGACAACGCATCTTCTTGTTTCGGACCATTCTCGACGTGAAAGCTCGTGGACAAAAATTTTCCTACCCGGACTTTACTTTGGGATTCATTTAAACACATCTTAATTAATCTAATTAGCTTTCTCGGTATTCCAAATTCTGTAAGAACGTTGTACAATGTTTCTCTCCTAACCGAGACGTAAGCCTTTCTGAAATCAATAAATAGTTGATGTACCGGGGTACTGTATTGAAACTTCTTTTCGAGTATTTGGCGAATGGTAAATATTTGGTCGATAGTTGATCGATTTCGTCTAAATCCACACTGATAATCTCCAACAATTTCATCTACGTATGGGGTCAATCTTGCTAATAGAATATTTTAAAGAATTTTATAGGTTGTTGACAGAAGAGAGATGCCTCCATAATTATTACAATCAGTTTTGTCGCCTTTCTTGTGAATTGGAACAATGATTAATTATTTCCACTCTTGTGGCAATTCTTCCTTGTTGTAGATAAGGAGAATGCGTTTGTCTTTGTGTATCTTGTTCCACAATTTTTCTCCTCCAGCTAAAATTAACTCAACCGGAATTTCGTTTACGCCCGGAGATTTGTGTTTCTTTAATTTCTTTATAGCGATTTCTATTTCTATACGGTTGGGTTCTAAAATATAAGGTTCTGCGGTGAGTATCTCCCTTTCTCCACACACATTAGTTTTGACTGCGCGTTTAGCAAATCGTCAAAGAAATCTTTCCATCTATTTAAAATTCTATCTGTATCAGTGAAAACTGTTCCATCAGGTTTCTTTCATATAAGCACGGGGTTGATAGCCTTCGTTAAATTCGCTGATCCCCTTATACATGTCCCGAATATTTTTATTTTTACTATTATCTTAAAGTTCCTAAATTTTAGTTTTCAAAAAATCGCGTTTCTTTGTTCTAAAAATTTTGGAAGTTTCCCGCCTGATATCTATGAAATTTTGTGTAGTTATTTCATTCGGATTTTGTAGCCAACGTAATTTTGCCTGTTTTCTCTTCTCTGCTAGTTCGAACCATGGTTTGTTCCTACGTATTTCCGCGTGTCCCAATTTTTCTTTTGAGAGAGAATGCTTTGTAAGAAAAGAAAATAATTCAATTGTTGAAATATTTTTCTCCATAATCTTAAGGTTACATCTGTTAACTAAAGAGTATATGACATGCGTCAGATTTCTGTAACGATTTCTGTAATGTTATTGAGATTATCAACATTTTGCTCAAATAATATTGTTGCGTCATACATAATTAATATTCTTTCTTCATAGTTTTGAGGAAGTCATTATTTATATTATTATATTATTATAAAACAATTTTAACGTGGATCTTTGTGGATGCCTAATTAGAAACATACCAATTATAAATATGCATGTATTCAGATTTCAGAATGTGTTCACGGCTGTGATTTGTAATACTGATATGTACTACTACTTCATCTACATTGCCTAACATATAATATACCCTACAACAGTTGATCAGATTCATCTACCGTAATATGAGTTTCATCTCCCTTCTCTAGAATAAAGCGTATTTAGGATTTTGTTTCGAGGGGCTATTTCCAACACAAGGAATGAAGTGGGCAATTGCCCATCTGAGTTTGAGAATTAAATATATTTTAATTTATGCATAAATTGAAGTTATAATGGCAAGAATTGCAGACCGATAAATCCTGTGGTGTGGAACACCAGTTTCTCTTATCAACTCCTCTTAGTTTTGGTGTTACTGATGACGGCCGACTTGAATCACAAATGACAACGGTCGATAAAGTATGATAGGCAAAATGAAAGAAAGTAACCTCAAGAAAAAGAAACAGAAAAGTAGAAAGGACGAAAGAAAGAACAAAAGGACGCAGTTCTTACATGGAATGAAATTTGACAAATACAGTATTATTTCTGAACAAGGAGCATAAGAAAATGGAAAGTGAATGACATTTTTAGAAATGGTTAGAAGGATTATTGTTGTACGTGGAATGCGAAAAACTAACAATTTCGATGGGAGGGGGGGGGGAGGAATTGCGCCCAATAGCCTCCTAAATACGAAACTGAAGACAATTCTGCTCCCCTGTTCCTTCATACCATTGTTTTTCAACTTCATAAATATTTTGAACATCGCTTATATATATATATAATATGGGAACGGTCTTACCCGTCCCACCCCCCAATGCTGAAGACAAATTTGCGCCGATGCTTTTGACAGTGTAAATACAATGCATATACCTATTCACCCTATGTTATTACAAGTACACAACCACATTACAGGGTAAAAGAAGAAAGAAAATGACTTACACTTGATATTTTATGAAATTCCAAAGAACATTCATTTTTTTTCGTCTTACATTTTTTTCTAGGAGCACAGACAATCAACAATTAAACAGATATAATTTACTATAGAGCCTTACGTGAAAAACACCTCTTTATCTTTTACCAATGTGGCAAATCGATTCGATATATGCGAGTTCGATATCATCAAAGATCTCATCAGGGCATTTCTAGTTCTTTAAATTATCTCAATGACATTGTGAAAAATCCCATATATCCTGTCAATTTTAAAGGAAAATTCCCTTTCTCACTATTCGAGAAAAAAACAACGTCAAAATTCCATAAAAGGGGATTTTTGCAACAGGTTGGCATCACTGTCTGTAGTATTTTTATACTCGGTTCCCGTGTGCTTATTTAGGTATTCGTGTAGTCAGCGACACCATCTTTGGCTACTACTACCACTGACGTACGTGTCTAATCAATAAAGAGAATCTGATGTTGACTTTTTTTTTTTTTTTTTAATGAGAATCCAGTGAAGTACGAGGTGAAATGAAAAGTATTTCTTTCAGACATTCACTATGAAACACTCAAAGAGACTGTTACTGATTGGTTACTTTGGGGACAAGAAGGGCAATAATAGTATCAGAAAAAAATAAAAAGTATTTTTTTTCCCAATGAACAATTGACTAAAATTTCGCTTACATTTATTGGCAAATTTATTGGTCGAAAAGTCGAAGATTTTCCAGAGAGAAATGCTTGTTCTTCTTGTGGCCCACAAGATGAAATGAGACGAAAATTACGAATTTTTCGTCTTGTCTCGTCACGATTTTGGAAGAATTCATTCTCGTCTTGTTTTGTAAATGTATGTACAGTCCGCAGCAAAAAAAAAAAAAACTGCAACATGAGTATGTAAATTTATTGTGAAATTATGCCTAACAGCGAAGGGAATCAACATAACGTCTGAGTGGCACGAATCAAGCCAGGAGAAACCTTGGCGTCATCTCCTGCACACTTATTTTGGAGCAAAAGACTTCGTCGTTTCACAATAAACTTATATGCTCATGTTGTAGGTTTTTTTTTCTTTTTACTGCGGACTGTACAAAATGTAGGCCCTGATTTTTTTCTCAGCTTCATCTAGAAGTTACGAGAATTCTTCCACATCACGAGAAGTCCACTCCAAGAGCGATATAACAACATTTAAACCCCATTTATTATTAGAGTTTATTGTGTAAATGAGTTTATTGTGTAAATGATCTGCATATTTTTAAACGTTAATAAATAGTCTTCATTGTGTATGGGCTGAATTATTGTTTGCCCACGACATTCGTGGAATTTCTGGCCTCGTCTCGAATTAAGAAATAAGTAACTAACTTCTCGTCTCGTAGGGGACAGTAGGCGTTCTAGTAGCGAGAAATGTCTCACTTAATGTTTCAGAGCAGACAACAATATCAGCCATTTACCGTAGACACGAGGAGTCTACCACAAAGGTCTATTAGACATAAGAAATGCTTTTTATCTACTCATCAAATATAGCGCGCTGCTGTGAAACCATTGGAAATAATTAACAATGAAACGCGATAAGGAATATTTGGAAATAATGATCATCATCAGAGGTATTCTGTCATTGTTGGCAGGTCATTTTTAGGTCAGTTAAGAAGCTTCCATGCTCCACGGTCTTCCGCTAATCTCCTCGTCTTCACGTGTGATTTTTCAATTTTGATATCGTCCATTAATTGTAGTCTCCTTCATCCTCTCCCTCTCTTTGCTGCCACCATACCCTCTAAAACGTCCCTCATGATACAGTTTCTTCTTAAGCAATGTCCCAGCCAGTTTCTCTTACTCTTCTTAATAATAGCTAAAATTGTTCTTTTCTCTCCCACGATTTCTAACACCGTGATATTTGTTTTCAGCTCGCCTAGCTGATTATATCTATTCTTCTCCACACCCACATTTCAAAAGTTTCGAGATAATGAAATGAAACTAAATCTTTTAGTTTAACGTCCCACAATTACGTTCTGTAGGTTAAAGAACACGATGATTATTGAAGTGAATCCTTATTAAAGAATTGGTGGAATGAGAATATAAGAGATAAGGGAGAAACCCAAGAAAACTCGCAGATACGATGGTGTTTAACACACCTCAGATCGTACCATGAAGCTCTCAAGCTAGGGAAAGAGCCAAAGAAGTCCAAACTCCGGAGCTCAGCTGAATTGGGTTCTATGCAATAATTTATAGCAAACTTGAGCCCTACTGGGAGTGAGCTCAAGCCTTAATATGATTACTGAGCGCTACTAAAAGTGAAGGACCTTTGAAGATAGCGAATCTGAGCCGTTGATGAGCCAAAGCCTGGTGGAGTTTATGAGCTGAGAGGGTTTGAAAGTTATTCGTGATAAATCGGTGTTCTGAATTCCAAATTTATGTAAACTCCAGCCTTGTATATTTATTGCAAAAGTATATGGTTATAGGCATTTATTAAGAGAGAAAACGCAACTGTCGCTCTTTCTTTGAAGAACATGAATTACAGTGAAATGTAAGTGTGAAGAACTCAATTTGCCATGATGAAATGTTCCTTCAATCTTTCTAACTGGAATCAAATTTTCTAGTCACTGGCAATCCGATGTTGGAGGTGGTGCATTCGTTTCAGATGACTGGAAGCTGTTTGTCTTTTATAGCCGGAAGATAAGGAGCTGATTAGAGGAGTCCAAGCCCATCCGAAATGGGGATGTGAAGAGATCTGAAATTGATGTGTCATCCATCCTGAGCTAACCCTGAAAAGGCACTGCTTTAACTTTCGTACAGATAGATATCATTGAAATGTAGCCCAAAAGATCGATTAGAAGTTCTATGATTAGATAAATTTTCATAACAGATCCCTGTTCATAATGTAGCTTGGTACTATAGATACGAAAAACATGAAGTATTTGAGGAATTATGTTAGGTTTTTTTTTTAACTGGAGTAAGTATTTCAAGCGAGTTATTAGTACTTGTATCATAATTATCTTCAGCAGCAGCTGTTGTTGACTTGTAGTTGTTTTCTTTGGATGCTTTTTTGTCATATGAGATTGTGGAAGAGACAGTGGGTGTGGTAAATGTTTGTTTGTCTGGTTGAGTAACTTTGAGATGATCAGCATCTGGCTTCCGTCGTTGTTTCATTTCAATGACCTGGGACACCGCATATAATTAGCGAATTGATCGCCTTTACAATTAACACAATGAGCAGGGATTGCTTTCATGATCATTTGCGATGGGAGTTTTAGATTGCACAAGCGTTGTTGAAGATAACAAGCCTAAACTCTCGCGACCCCAATAAGGTTAATAAACATAAGATCAACCTGACGCGAGCCTGAGTTTGAGTAAGTGTGAATCTGAGGCATTGTGAGTCCGATTGAGATTAGTGAGTGAAAACCTCATTGTGAATAGTGAGCCTGAGCCTGTACTTGCCAGAGTGTGCCCCAATCGCAAAATGATCGTCTTTGGTAATCCTTATATCACTGAGCCGCCATATTCCGTATTTTTTGAGGACAAGTTAGTCTATATATTAAAAGTACTTTCCCAGCATTCATCCGATGAGGTCAATAAGTAAAAATTGTGGAAACCATCATTATAACCGGCAGCTAAATATAAACGCTGGTTTTTCTGAATGCGAAGCGAAAAGTTACACTCTGAACTTTTTCGTAACATTCCTAATTGAACCGCTTACTGCAGAAAGCAAATATGTCCACATTTAGTAATTTTACAGGAGAGCGAAAAAGCTAAATAAAACTATCTTTATGATATTTCCACCATAACATGTATTTTTCCTTTAATGATACAAGTATATGTGATTAAAATACACATGCAGAATTTGTGTATCATGTAAGGGAATAGAGGGGGACATTGTTTTGTGTTTTGGACATGTTTGCTTTCTGCAGTAAATGCATTGTTCAAAAGAACCGTGGATTGAATTGATTAAAGAAAACGACCATGAAATTGATAAATATAATTTTTTGGAAGAAAACGTAGCTTTTAAACATTTCTGAGTAATATGTGAGTTGTGTAACTACAATTAATCACTCATCGTTATCATCAGAAGGTGTTTTCGTTGTGATGGTTCAGGATGCTATTGAACTCCAAAATAGCATCTTTTCTTGAGGTATGTAGACCAACCTTTTTTGACGTCATCCATTTTCTTGTTGTTTATGGGCAGGACGGAGTGTTTAGAAGAGTTTCTCAGCCTAAAAGTATCCACTATCAAGCCACCAATATTCATGTTGCACTGAACATTATATAGAGTTACAGATGAGAACCACAACTCATGGTATTTTGAAATGTTGAAACTCGTTTTAAGGTGTTTACCAACTTTTTTGCTATAAAAGTCATCTCACAGACACGCTATTTTGTAAAATTCAGGTCACCAGGAACTCTAGTCTATGAAATAAGTCGCTTTCATTTGAACAATGGAAAATTCGTTGGAGATGGTCGAGGAAGTTTTAATGAGCTCAACGACGTCATCCACTGTATAGCTTTCTCTCTTCCTCAGCTTTATCCATATTATCCGGAAATCCCTATCATTGGGCATGAAGGAGCGACCTCTAACGGGAAAACTACAAAATCTCATTTACTGCCGATAGGGAACTTGTCCGGACCAAGTTTCCTTTCTGCAGTAAACGGAAAATTGAAGACGTCGCGATGCTCTTTTTTATTGAACGGACAAGTGTCATTTCGGAGCTAAACGTTGCATTGACCTACTAGAAACCATTATCGTCACAAAAAAGGAATTGTGTAAATGTTGGACATGTTTGCTTTCTGCGGTTCAATTACGGATAGGGATATTACTAAAAAAACTAGGTTCAGTTTTTTTGAGCATGAGTGTACAATCAAAGATTTAAAAAAAACACATTCTGTTAAAGAAGGATAAAAGTCGTTCCAGTGCCATGTATAATCATTAATTTAGAAACTAAATCGCTTTTGACTTCTCGTAAGGAGTCAAAATTAATGAAGGTCAAGCATATGCGGTTGTATAACGTTCACATCCACACACAAACGCTCAGCTGTTGTAGAACTCACAAATTTGACGTGATGTTCAAGAGCCAAACTAAAACAATAAGAATTGTTCTTGTATTCTTCCCTGTGAAAATGGCGGGAACATTTGCGAGAGGGTTTTGAAGAGAAGAGAGTATATAAACATGGAAGTGGAAGGCTAGAACATTTGGTTTTCATTCTGCATTACATATATATATATATATATATACACCAAATCGTGGTCGGAGAAGTAGATGGTGTTCATGACTGGATGGGTATGCATACAGTACATCAAAGAGGGAAGTGCTATTTCTACAGCGGCTGTCACTATCCAATATCAAACGCTCTGTGGATTCATCTGACACGTTGACATCCTCTGCACCACTCGTTCCGGATGACTCTTTCAGAAATAGATTTTTCTTGGCGTCGCTGCCAAGCAGAAAGGTGTAGGCTTACCTCAGCTCGTCGTCCCCCGTCGTCTTCTGTCAACCACAGAAAACACAGAAGCTTTCCTCCTTCCTACTGGCTCTTTCTCAAGAATTCGCTCAAAACTTCCTGGATGGTATAGCAAGCTGTGTCTGTCCACATAAATTAGTGGTCGAACCTTAGACCAATTCATACAGATCTTAGGCATGAATAGAAAGGAACAGATAAACCATTTATGCTCTCAAATGGAGCCAAACTTTCGATAGACTTTTTTTTTTTTTTTTTTTTGTATCGGCCAATGCACTTCGATAAATGAAGATTTTCTTTTTTAGAAATGACTTTTGGTCATTGTTTAACATGTCAAGAAACGTCCCAAAAACTTATACCAATTAACAAAATACGTTCAGAATGCATCCTAAGAGTGGTTAACAGGAACTGCCCTTAGAGTCTTCAAAATGTTCCTAAAAGTTTTGGTGTGTTCAATGAGTATACGGGCAGACACAACTCATAAATGCGTAAATTATATAATATGTAAAGCGTCCTAACGCTGTTTAAAGGTAGGTTCCATATACTCATTAAACATCAGAAGTTCAAGTACATTTTAAACACTTTTAGGACTGTTCCTATTTACCCACCGTTAGGAGGCATTCTAGATTTATTTTCTTTTGTCCACTGATAGAGAACTTGAGAATATATTTAAACTCGTTAAACAATGACCAAAATTGAATTCTAATGAGTGTGCAAAGCATGTTTGTTATCAAAATATACTATTATGCTTTACGTCCTTTGGACATCGACATGTTTACTTCTTTCAGAAGCAGGGGTTCCTACGATATCTTCATGGGACGTTTTCGGACACTTCGCGGGATATTCACAGAACGAGGTTTCGGGGATTAAAATACTTTTTTTTTTTTTCGTGACACCCACAACCTTTGGAACTCCAATGGAAAGCTGTAGATATTTCCATCTTCCTTAAAGTTTCTCCTGTGACAGACGCATTTCATTGAAATAAAATATACATCTCGTAGACATTTCTATTATTCCTAAAGTTTCTGCTGTGACATGCACATGTCACTGAAATCCAATGAAATTTCTAGTAGATATTTCAATTATTCTTACAATTTCTACTGTGACATGCGCATTTCATTGAAATAAAATGCACATCCCGTAGACATTTCCATTATCGTTAAAGTTTCTACTGTGACAGGTGCATATCATTGAAATCCAATGGTAATCCCGTAAACATTTCCATCATCCTTTAAGTTTCTACTGTGACATGCGCATTTCATTGAAATAAAATGTACATCCCGTAAACATTTCCATTATCGTTAAAGTTTCTACTGTGACAGATGCATATCATTGAAATCCAATGGAAATCCCGTAAACATTTCCATCATCCTTTAAGTTTCTACTGTGACAGGTGCATTGCATTGAAATCCAATGGAAATCCCGTAGATATTTCCATTATCCTTAAAGTTTCTATTGCGAGCCTGAATTATCGGGATAGATGTATAACTTATGAAACGTTGAAATGACGTCCCGTGAGTATATTGTGCTGTGTGGGTGAGAACCTACCTGAATTGGTTGATTGGTTGGCGAAATAGAGTTCAGTATCCCTATCAGCACTAAGACTATACGTGGAAGCGAATCATATGAGCTCCCATCAGAAATTGAATCTGTGTCACCCATGCCGAACACGCGAACGCTAACCGTACAGCCAAGGGGGAGCTCTACTATATGAATTAGGTAGCGTACTCTGATCTAAGTCAATACTAATGCTGCCGAAGGATAACTATTAATACCTCAGTTGAAAATGCTCCGTTTGGATACCTGTAATCCATCGTAAATGGTTGCTTTCAGAGGTTTAGTTTATGAATATAGGGGATCAGTCAACTATACTATGTAGCTTTATTTGTGTACGTGCAAATGTGAAGGACTAACAACCAAGCAGTGTACGTGTATACTTTTAACGAACCGAATTATTGAATCCAGTGAATTCCTTTTCACGAACTCTAGATTGATAAGAAACCAATTTACGAAAAAGTTGTTTGGACAGTTTTGTACTCGGCTTACGTACAATATTTTGGGCACGAACGCACAAACACGCCTGTATCCATAATTCAAAATGCCCACTAATGCGTGTACTCGTTTGTCTAAATATTATCTAACAGAGTATTGTGTTCCATACCTACTTTTTTTTCTCTTTTACAGTTTTTGTGCTTTTATGTCTTTTAAAAAGGATAATATTATCTTCATCCTATGTTCACAACAGGAAATGCTTAAAAATATAAAAGGTATATACATACACTACCATGTTTTGTGGTTAGGACGGTTTTATTGAATTTTCATTAATATCAAGTATAGACCAACCTGGGTGCACAAACGCTTCCTTTTGGAGTTATAGGCTGCCGAAAACATGAAAAAAATGAATTTTAAAGGTCCATAGCTCCAAAACTATGGGACCTACCGTGGTCGAGTCAAGACTTCACTTAGGAACTAGTACGTGTCCTATCCAAATAGTCAAGTTTGAGAGTCCTCTGATACTTCCGCAACAATTTTTATAGAGATAGTTGGTGAGTACTTCAAATTATATGCCCGTAGCCAAACTCCCTCTATAACTTCGAAAGGAAGCCCTTATGCACCCAAATTGGTCTTTCTATTTTTTTATTTTATATTGGTGTCAGGAATCACCTCCCAAACGTTATCGGTGTTGTTTTGAAACACCCTGTATATTTAGTTCTAAGGACCCCAGAACACTGGTTTGCCTAGGGGCACATAATGCTGTGAAGTCAACACTGATACTGAATTCCAACACTTAGCAAGCCCATGCCTAATGACGTCAGTGAGAATGAGATCGAGCGAGTACAAAGGTAATTGAGGATAGCAAATCCGAACTCGATACAGTGCGAATCTGAGGTAACGTTGAGATTAGTGAGCGCTAAAATCATTAAAGATAATTATCTAGAACCCGGATCGTAAGTAGCAGTGTCGCGTATTCTTAGATGCCGAAACGTTTCAGCATGTAGAAATAAATGTATGGACATTTCGTTGTGAACCAGCTATGATAACGCCTAAAAGTTCTTGGTATCTGCGGTCTCTGTTATTGGGGAAATATAGTCAAAGCTTATCTAAGAATGTGATGGAGAGGAATAATTTACTTTCTGGGATTCGGATATTTCTAGTAGTAATCTATAGACAAAATACATATTAATCGATTCAGGAGACAAAAATAAATAGATTGACATCTATTTTGGTTATCTCCGAAAACTTCACAATTTACTTTCAAAGCACGGGATTTTTATTAACCCTGTATATGCAATATGTACATCAATCAATTTAGGATGACGAAAGAAATTACCTGTATTTGCCCTAACGTCATAAACATCAATCAGATCAGGACAAAGAAATCGATTGACACCTTTTTTGGCCACTTCTGGGTCAAAAGGAACAATTTGATTTTTTGGATATAGACATTTCTAGTGGTCCAGTATGTACAAGAGACATACCGGTCGATTCAGGGTGACGAAAAAAAACTGGGTGACACTACCTGTAATTCTGGCCATTTCTGGAATGCCAATTCCGGTTTAAAGACACAATTTGCTTTCGGGGACATATCAATTCATTCAAGACAACGACAGAAAACAATTGACACCAAGTTTGGCTACTTGTGGAAGTTACTTCCAGTTTAGAGTCACAATTTACTTTCCGGGGCCTGGGAATTTCTATTGGCCTTTTGTATACAATATGTATATCAACCAATTTAGGGTGACGAGTGAGATCGATTGATGTCAATTTTGACCATTTCCAGAAAGACCCTTCCGGTTTAGAGTCAGAATTTACGTTTTAGTGCCTGGACATTTCTAGTGACCTTGTATATACCATATGCTCATCAAACTATTCAAGGTGACGAATTGAATGGAGTGAAACAAATCTGACAATTTCCGATAAGTCTGGAGGTGTGCAATTATAGACGATATACACATCAATCGATTCAGAACAAATAAAGAAGTCGATTTACACCGTTTTTGGCCACGTCCTGTTTAGAGCCACAATTTAGTTTCCGGGATCTGGCCATTACTACTTAAAACTTGAAAGTAAATAATAACAAAAAACCGAAAGAGACTTTCCAGAAATTGTCAAAATTAGTGGTCTTGCCACTTTGCCTAACACTTTATCAGTTGTCAATCACAGATAAAAGTCGCATCCGCCATTTTAGATGAAATGCCAATTCTCATTTTGCCTAATTCCCATTACGCCTAACGATCTTATCAGCACGAAAATAGCCTCTATATAGAAGATCTGACAGTATTTCCATACTTATAGATCTACACATCTATTTCATTCAGAAAATAACTTACATTATATAAATTACTACAATCACTAGAAAAAAGTTACTGCGAAATTACTAAAACAGCTTGCTGGGTACGCTAACGCTGATTACGTCAGCGTTACTTCTTGAAGTGTTCTTTCTCTTTTCGTTCATTTTTCTTTCTTTTTGGTTTATGTTATGCTCATTAACTGTATTACGACATACAATATAATGTAGTTATTGTACTAAATAAATTAAATATCTTTGAATTTTAAATTACGTATTATCCCGTGGGCTTATCCGCGATTCGTTATAACTAGACTCCGAACTGAGTCTAGTTCCCGAGTTGCAGGGATCATGAAACATACCTTTGATTTTGTTTTGTTCAGCATTGCAAAACTTCATTCACTGTGTAATTAATTGAACACACATATTAAATGATAAAATTAGTACATTAAGGGTAAAAATCCACTGCCGTCTTGTGATTCTTTAGGCATTTTGCCATACATTTTATATTCTAAACCAACTGGTTTATCTGTTTGGATTGCAGCCGATGAACGAACACTGAAATCAACACCAATGAATAAAGTATAAAAAGAACTGAATAAAAGAATAACTGGAAAAGACTATAATGTGTATATGTTGTTGAAATAAAGAAATTCAGAATTGGCATGCTGCTCTGATGACAATTGATTATCAGTAAAAGAAATGATCAGTCACGACCACTAGCCAATCGGTAGCCACGATTTGTTTAACTTCTGAAATGAGAACAAAAGATAGTCCGTAATTATAGTTACTTGAAGTAAATGTGGCTTTTGTATGTAAGTTTTTGTGATTCATTTATGTATAAGGATGGAAACACTGGCAGGTCTTCTATATCGGGGGTATTTCCTTGCTGATAAGATCGTTAGGCGTAATGGGAATTAGGCAAAATGAGAATTGGCATTTCACCTAAAATGGTGGATGTGATTTTTATTTGTAATTGACAGGTGATGAAGTGTTAGGCAAAATGGGAATTAGGCCAAGTGACGAGTGAATCAAAATTAGTAACAATCGATTCCCTTTGTCACCCTGAATCGATTGATGTGCATGTGTATATAGGATCAATAGAAACGTCTATGTAACGGAAAGTAAATTGGGACTCTAAACCGGAACTGATTTTTTGGAAGTGATCAATATTGATGTCGATCGATTTCTTTCATCATCCTAAATCGAATTAAACAGGTGATTGAGATGTAATTTTTCACTCAGGTGATTGAGATCGAACGATTGTCATACTGTACGTCTTATGTTTGGACATTTCTTTTCTGTTCGCGCAAAGTTATGGAAAAGTTCTGTATGACTCTAAAAGAGTAAACGGCAGACTTATGTAAACTTTTGATTTCACAGCTGTCCGTCTCGTTTCTAACTTGCTAACTCAAATATCAGTACGTATGTTCCATGGTTCATTACTGTGTATTTTGATAATTCATTACTAGGTGGCAAAACTATAGAGGACTTTCCTATTAGTACTAAATGGTTTTAAAATACAGAACGCAGCGTATTAATTTTTCTGAAAAAAAAAAATACAAAAAAACTAATACTGCCTAGTTTTCAGAAATCACATTCACTAATGGGTTATATTAGAGCAAATAGCTAATTTCAAAGAGAACACACATTATTTTTAATTAAAATATGTATTACTTCAATTGTATGGTAAACTCCTCAATACTTACCATTGACAGAACGGTTCGAACAGATTTATACAGATTATGCTGCAACTGGCAACCTTGCACGAACGGTCGAAACTCCCACACTCAAGAAATGTCAAAATGCCTACACAATCGGTCATAATTCCCACACAAACGGACAAATCTCCCAAATGCACGAACGGTCATAACTCCCACAGCCAAAACCCCCACAGTCAAGAAATGTCAAAACGCCCACAGAATTTGTCATAACTCCCACACAAATGGACAAAACACACACACATAACAACGGTCACAATCTCCACCTAAGCGGACAAAACTCTCACACAAATGGACAAAACTCCCACACGCAGAAATTGTCACAACCTACACACAATCGGACAAATCTCCCACACTTTGAAATGATCCTGGTTGCACGATTTGTAAGTTTCACACGCTGAAAATAATAAAAAGAAGTCCAAGGGAGTTTTGACCGTTCCTGCATTTGGGAGGTTTGTCCATTTGTATAGGAATTATGACCGATTGTGTGGGCGTTTTGGCATTTCTTGAGTGTAGGAGTTTTGGCTGTGTGTGTTTTGTCCTTTTGTGTGGCAGATTTGTTCATTTATGTGGGGATTGTGACCGTTGCTATGTGTGGGAGTTTTGTCCATTTTGGGGGGAGTTATGACCCTTGGGGGTTATCAGCGCTTACCTGTGTGGAAGTTTTGGCTGCGGGAGTTATGATCGTTCGTGCATTTGGGAGATTTTTCCATTTGTGTGGGAGTTATGACCGATTGTGTGGGCGTTTTGACATTTTCTGAGTGGGAGTTTCTGACAATTCGTGCGGGTTTACGGAGAAATTAGTGTTGTAAGGAATATAACCTGCCGAAAGAAGTAGCTACTACTGGAAATTGGGACAATGGCAGCTTACATAATCAATTCACAATCCAAGGATGGTGCATCCAATTCCAGCGCTTCGGCTAGCTGCGACGACATCGATGACTTATTCCAATTCGACTGATAATTATGACTGTTAACTTTCACAAATCAGGAGAGTTGTTGATGAATTGTATTGTAGTTTAAAGTAATATGTTTGCTTCAGTAGCATTTTGAATTTTACTATAACTCACTTATAGTTTTTCACACATCAAAGGGTGGTTTAAAATCTATAATTTGGGTTATAGGTTACCAGTCCAAAATCTAGCTATTTTTTTTTTTTGCGTAAAAATGCTTATTGGTGAAGGCCATCTAGCCTTTTTTCTTGAGAGGTTATTGGCAACACTGTTACTCAGTATTGGAAACGTTTCCGGTAACTTACAAGTCAAAATACTCACACAACATATCCTCTAATCGACAACAATACTCCGCTTCATACTGATACAGACAAAGCCAATGCATTTGCCAGGTATCTCCAGGACATCTTTACACCTCTCGCATCTGAATATTCACATCATTCTCATGCAGTCGACAAACTCAATCTGGATTCTCTTCATCTACAGGCTAATGTTCATCATACTCTACCCGAAAACAATCCTCCTACTGCACCGATCTCAATTTCTGACATCACCTGAGTGGTAGCTCATAGACGTAACACAGCCCCTGGCATGGACTCTATTACATATCGACACATTAAAAAAGCCCGTACGTAGTCTTATATCTGCTTTGTGTCATCTATACCTTTATTCTTCGCACTGGCCTTACACCTGCTGACTGGAAAATTTCAACACCCTTAATGTTCCTAATACCACACAAACCTGTTGCCTCTGTCGATAAGGTCAGGCATTCGATAAGGACAGGCATCCCGCTCTCATTTATAAACTCAAACAGCTCCGCTTGCTTATTGCTTACATCAAATTCATTTTTAATTATCTCACTTGTCGACTGGCATACGTCTGTATCAACTCCACTTTTTCATTTCTCATTTTTCTCCATTCCGGAGTTCCCCAAGGATCGGCTTTGTCGCCGTTATTATATATCCTCTTTGTTTCCGATTTTCCTGCTGTTCCAGCTACAGTTAAACTCTTCCAGTATGCAGATGACACTGCTTTCTTTGCAACAGGGAAAACTATCCATCAACTCCATCTGGCTCTACAGGATTCTATCAATGCCTTTGTTGACTGGTGCTCCCACTGGAGACTACAAATAAACCGTGCGAAAACTCAAGTAATTGTCTTTCTTTCTCCGAAGCATCGTTCCCGTGTCCACAGAAATCCAAGGCTTCTGCACCTCACAGTGCAAGATGTATTGCTCAACCCTTCTCGCAGTGTCAAATATCTTGGAGTCACTTTTGGTCAGCATCTAACCTGGACAGCATATCTGAAAGATATCTCCAAGAAGGCTTACTCTCGCCTCAATCCCTGAAACGTCTTGCTGGAACTACCTGGGGACTCAATGCTCACAGGACTTCGTATCCTCCAAGAAGGCTTACTCTCGCCTCAATCCCTGAAACGTCTTGCTGGAACTACCTGGGGACTCAATGCTCACAGGACTTCGTATCAAATTACCAAGTCCCACTCAAAATCTTTATAACAAACTTACGTTTCCACACAGCTTGTATCATTTAGAAACACTCCGAACCAAATATATCACCCAGCACCTGCACAACAATCACCCACTTCTGCAGGCCCGAAGTATCTCCCCCAGTGCAGCTCTTTTTCCTCCGCTCTCATTACTATTTACTTTATACGGTTACACTCTACCTCCAGACCATCCTGACACCATCTATTATGAACCATACTCTACAGACGCTCATCTACCTCACATATGGCCATCATATGCACAGTAACACCTTCTGTACTAACAGGGCTCCTCTGTCCTCCTTGATGACTAGCGCCGCCTCTAGGCGAGAAGATAACCTGCATTTGTTCTACTAACAGAACCTATGTGTTGTAGTGAGTTTCATCTTCTCATCTCTTATCATTTTACAGTTATGTTTTTCCTTCACTGAAGCTTATGTATTTCCCTCACCTCATTATTATGGTTATAGGCCATAATGACCGTTGCAGTTTAAACAATAAAGTTTATGTATCTACTCATATCCCAACCACTGCTTCCTGAACAGCATAATATTCTAACATTTCTTCCCCTACAGAGGGCGTAACCCTCTTTGGGTAGTAGTAGCTAGACTCGGCCAGCCGGAGGAAAAGAAAATTCTATGGTAGAATTGACTCTTCTGACGTTTATTTACGTTGACTTGTAATACATTTTAAAACAAGATGACAATCCTACAGGCGAGGAAGGCGATGTCTTTCATATAGAGCTATATCATATACTTGACCATGTTTTTTTATATATTCCCATTTTCACAAAATATCTTAGTTTCTTATTAATTTAGAACTTGCCCCTTATCGTCATCAGTTTCAAGTCACTCCAAGCCACAAAAACTAACCTGCATTTGTCTCTAACTATGCATTTGAACTAACCTTAACTCTATGTATATATCTGTGGCATGGGCGCAGTGTATTTAATTTGTCATTATGTTTATTTCATACAAGCACAATTCACCATTCATATACTCATTTTTTATTTTTTTTAAACTCTTCACCACCTTCCGTATATATGCACCAATTATATATGTGTTTCATTTTCTAGCATGCGTAATTATTTTCCTCAAACTTAACCTTATGTTTTCACATTTTTCATTTATCTACTGCACTTAGACCAAGAAACATTCCACTGAATCATAAATATCGTAACTACTGTCTTAAAGAGAGAAAAAATCTTATTCATAAAATCTCTTAATGTTGGTAGAACTAAATTGATGAAGAAAGAGTTTCCTTTCAATTTCTGACCTATTAGTCTTTTTTTTTTTTTTTAATATACTCTATACGTAATCAATTGAGGTGAATACAAAAGTAAATCTATCATTAGAATATTTCATTATCGGATTGATAGCAGCAGAGGTAGTGGGGTTGGGGTAAGGGAAATTCGTTGAGATCAGTTTCAGAAAAAAATTGAGCTTTTGGCCCGCTACAACACTATAAATTAAAATATTGCATAATTAAAACCTTTAATTATTTTTTTAAAATTTTCCCACCAACCAACTCAAACTCTTCCCATATGTATGCTAAAGTGTAGGTAGTGACATCTATAAACGTCACTATTAGTAGCTAGTATTGAATCACGTGACTAATTTACAGAAAACCAACTTAAGCCACTAGATGACAGCACCAATACTTTAATACCGTGCACAGTAGGCCTAAGTTTCTTTAAGGTCGCCGCCAGGGACGTACGCAGAAGGTGGGTCCTGGGGTCCGGACCCTCCCCCGAAATTCCACTTTTGTTTAAATTTAGCCTAATTTTAGGGGTAATTTTAGGAATTTTAATACAAAAATACCCTCATATTGAGTTTGGACCCCTCCCGAAAAAATTCCTGCGTACGCTACTGTGCCGCGCATATTCCAGAAATCCGGAGACGAATAACTGTACAATTACTCAGGATCGAATTTTGCTTGGATCAAATCGGCCTGAACGGTACAACTAGAAAAGGAAATGCTGCACAGTTTTAGTTGGCTCACATACGTTCCGTAAATCCAGAGGGGAATAGGAGTACAGTAATCAAGAATCGAATTTCGCTTCCATCAAATCGGTCTGAACAGTCCAACTAGGAGAGAAAAACTGCGCAGTTTTCGCGATCATACGTTCCGTAAATCCGGAGAGGAATAACTGTATCGGGATTTCCGGAACGTGTATACTCTATGGCAGAGTGCAAAATTTCAAAGTCAGACGCACGAGCCAATCCAAAAATGATGGTCGCCAATATCTCACGTACAAATTATGAGAGGTCTTTCCCCCTGGCCTTTGGTTTGACAAACTAAGAGATTACATCAGCGTATAAAATTTCAAAACCAGACAATTAGCCTCAGGATAATCAATTTTGAATTGGACAATTATATTTTCTCACTAGTCACAATTAGTTTCGTGCAAAACAGAAACTGCGCAGCCCTGTCAGTTTACGTAGAAACCATTCCTACTGAATAACCGTCGCCAGCTCTAAATTTCTAGTCGCCAATACAGACCTGGCGACTGAAAATTTTGCGCCCTGCTCTATGGGAAAGATTTTTGTTGCTATCAAATTAAGATATCCTCACACATCAGAGATAAATATAGTTGTTTCTCTCTGGATCTCCGGAACGTGTTTGGCGACATTTATAATATAAATTTGCTTTAGGAGTGCATTCTTCTCACTTTTCAGCATGCTCATAATTTCAAAATGGACGCTTTCTATCAATTACTCAACATATAGATATTTTCTATCTTTAAGTAACACTTAATTTATATATTCTGTCAAGACTTAATAAGCAGATATTCTTCTTGGAATGTTTACAAGGCTATATAAGTAATGCGTTACGGTAGCTAAAATCAAAGGAGTGACCGAGAGAGAGAGAGAGATGTGTTATCATAATGTTAAGATGTTTGCAACGTCATGCATGGATCATGACACACAAGCACTTAAAGCAACAGATGTTAAACGAACACATTGGCTATTTTTACTCGCAGAAACCAAAGCGATGTTTATTTTAGTTTTTTTATATTTGACAAGTAATTTTCTCGGCGATGAGAGAGACCGAAGGACTTCTATATTAGTTTCCGTAAATTGTTGTTACGTGCCTTGAAAATAATGTCATAAAAAATTACGGCTTTAAGGTCATGAGATATTCAGAAGTCTCAGTAGCTTGTAAACCAAATTCTTTGGCTGTTCGGTCCAATGGAAACATAACATAAAACTATTTTGACGCATTTTACTAGTTTTCACACACCATCTAATTTTGGTTGGAATTGTTACTGCTTATTTTCAATTTTGAGTATTGCCCAGTTATAAAACAATTTTTGTTGATTGTTCTTATTCAAATTTAAGATAGTTTTTAATTATTTGTTTATTACAGAATGACGAAACTTCAATGTTAGGATCCTTTGATATTTTCTCTTTACAAATGAAGCGCTTGGAGGATAAATGTGGTATGTAACAAACTGAATATGATGGGAAAATTGACTTTCACAACTTTGTCCGTTAACATACCACCATCATCGTTTCTAAATATCTGCACTAGGACGAGGACTCACCAAACAATGTGTTAGGTAGCATGAGCAGCATATAGCACGTGCATGAACAGCCAGAATGAAACATTCCGAAAAATGTAACATAACACCTTTATCCTCTAAGCGCTTCAAATATTACCAGGTTCCCATATTAGGTTTCTTGAGTGTGGTTTATCAAAATCACCATGTTTAAAGCAAATAGCCGTACTTTACATAATAGAACTAAGAAAAGGAACTTTTCTCTTCGATTGGATTAGTATTTACCGTTCCTTTCAGCAGTGGGGCTATCTGAGACGTGGGCCTACAGCTTAATATGAGATCCGAACCACGAGAGCTTCCGTCAAAAATTGAACCTGACTCTTTCACTTCGAAGACGTAACGCCGCTAACCATGTAGTCATGAGGGATTGTTATTTGCAATGAAATGAAATATTCCAGTTGTATGTCCCACACTTATGCCGGCTAGGCTAAAGGAGACAGTGAGGATGACAAATGAATAAAATGGTGATGAAGAAAGTGAGAGGAAAGGAGAGAACCCCGAGAAAACCTACGCACACGGTGTTTGTCCACCACGAAGTCCACTTGGTGTGAGCTTAAATCGAACGATTAACCCCATGCATCAGAGGTGAACGCTCTACCACTGAGCCACCGCTCGTTGATCTTTGAATACAACGATCAGTCTTTACATGTTTTGTTATTCGAAGTATACATACAAGTTACTAGTATACGCCAGCCTATTGGCTAGAGAAAGAGTCTGTGGTGCAGGAGGTACCGGATTCAATTTCCGGTGAGATAGCTTTGAAATTTGAACGCATTTTGTTCCTTCGGACTTTACCTTTAACTGTAGGCCTGCATTTTATATAGCCTCTACCGAAAAGGAGAGCTAAACTTAAATAAGCAATAACAGGAATAAAGTTAATATAAACAACCTCCAAATTAATCTGTCAGAACTTCAATCTATATTAGGCATGTGCAAGATGTAACAGAGGGCGGGCCAATCACAAAGGACTTAGTGGTATCGAAGGTCATACGAGAAAATGTATAACATTTTCTTAAGAGTCTTCATCCCGGCGAAATTAAAATACCGCTAATTTTACAGTAATTATGTGATATATTCAAATAGATAAAAGATAATTGAAATATGGAACAACAGCGCCCTAGACAATATTATTTTGCATGAGGAACCGTTATCACAAGTCACCTGGTGGCTTTCCATTTTCAGCTGTTTAGAAACGGGAAAATAAATGCCGATTTTCAAAATGGTTTGAAATCGAAAGCAGATAAATGAGTCGTGATAACGGTTTCTCACGTAAAATAATATTGTCTAGGGCGCTCTTGTTCCACATTCCGATTATCTTTTATCTATTTGAAGATATCACATAATTACTGTAAAATTAGCGTTATTTTAATTTCGCCGGGATGAAGACTCTTAAGAACTGAATATACATATTTGATGGAGAAATTTGTTTATTGTACAGTAACAACACTGGAACAAAAAACTCCTATAACGGTAACCAAAATATTTACTTACTACAGAATGCAGAAAAGTCTATTCATTTACTATTTTAGTGGGAAACTTTATCGCACATGTTTTGAACTAGTCTCTGAATGTTCAATGGTACGCGAACGTTATTTTTATGATGAAATCAGTTATCCAGGGAAATAAAAATTCAGTTCAGGTTAACAGATTAATTAAGAAATACATTTCCAATAACGGATCAGGTGGAACGGATAAAAGAGTTCAGTGAGCCGCTACCAGCCCGAAGGCCAGCTGTTACACATGGCTGATCTATGTGAATTGGCTACTTGTCATCTTTACAAATCAGAATAATTTTTAACGAAAATATCCTTAAGAAAATTACTTCTACGTGGATCGTATGAAAAAAACAAAATAGGAAGTCTTAGGAATTGAAGAGGAGAAGAGAACAGTATAGATGTAATTTAAAATGTGTAGAGGAACTGACTGAGAAGAAGCTGTAATCTGAGAGACGTGATAGAAGATATGGTGAAACGAATAATGGGAGAGAACCAAGGAGGCTGCAATTGGTGGACGGTATTAAAACACAGAAACTTGCTACATCAAGGCCAACAGGTTAGCTGAGAATTGTAATCCATTGAAGCTTGTGGTAAGTGGACCTGCCAATATTGACACAATACCTATGATTATTACTATTATGATGATGATTTCCATTTCTCGTCTCGCATATTTCTTTTATGAATAAAATAACTAACGATGTAGCCTATGAAACCCGCATACACAAGGGCTCTCCATTGACTTCTGTCCTTAGCCAATTAAATCCAGTTTCTACTTTGTACTCCTATTTCTGCGAGATCCATCTTAATATTATCCTCCCATCTGCACCTATGTCCTCCTAAAGAACGTTTTCCCATTGAATTTACCGTTAAAACTTTGATTCTTTGATGACTACACGCAGAAAATATAAATCAATTTTTAGATCAAGGGTTCGCATCTTGATGATTGGTGATCGAACATTGTGATTTGGTTTGAGACCGGAAATTAAAATGTTTTATTGATAAACGAATTGACTAAGAAGAACTGTATCATGAAGTATGTGGTAGAAGGTACGGTGGCAGGAAAAAGAGGAAGAGGTGAGTTGAGGCTGTAAGTGATGGACGATAGTAAAACAGAAAAAATCACACGTGAAGACGAAACGGTTAACATAAAGCCGAGGTACATGAAAGCTTGTCAGCTTGATGTAAGGACCTGCAACCAATGGCAGATGATGATGATGATGATATAATGGAACAGACAGACTAACACAGGGATGCATTTGACTCCTGCATATGCTGTCGCAGAAGTCCAGTTCGTTTACTTCAATTATAAATTATACCATACAAGCATAGAACTTTGGATGGGAATAGATGTACATAATACTGTAATAGTTTTATATTAAAATGTAGAACTACCCCATATATGTATAATCTTTGTTCTGAAAAGGGATGTTGATCTTCAAAAAGAATAAATGAAGGCAAAAAATAAATGAGCTACCGCTCTAAACTTTCAGGTACCATATCTTGAATAAAGTCATGTCAAACTGAAGATATTATTGAAATTTGATTGTTCGTTGAAATTCAACGTCCCTTTCCAACGCTAGGGCTAAACGAAATGATATTTAATGTGGGATCAGAATCGATATTCGGGTTTTCTATCCGAGTCAATTTCCCCACCCAGATTGAAATCCGTGACTACATGGAACAACAACACAATTAAACCATATTCTAGTTTTAATAATAAAATATTTACTCACAAAATATTGAGAAAATTATTAGAGCAATTTTCGAGAACCCTTTCTAAAATGTTGCGAGAAAAATAAATTACACAGTATTTTAAGATGTTGATCAAATATTCATTTATTAAATCGAAGCATAATAGATACCGCTACTCTTAGAAAAATTTGCACTTTCCAATTTTCATTCGCTATTAACTAAGTTGTATATTTTTATGTAAGAAGAAAACTCAAAATAACTCTGTGCAGAATCTTGTTGAAGCAATGTTTTAAAATCTGTCCTGGATACATTGAACGGGGTAGGCTCTAGTTCCCTGTATGTAGTAACAAGCAGACGGCTGGAGTATAAAGACCAGTTTTAGATATGTACAGGTCATTAATCGTCCGTCGAAATAGTTGCCTCTTTTTCCTTTCACAAAGCCACAAACTTTATTATTGTTCATCATTTCTATTCTATCTTACAAGAAACAAGTTAAGATAGGTACAGTGTAATACTGGAAAGTTGATGAAGTGTTAAAAATATGGAGCTTTCACCAATTTTTGTGATCGTTTGGAAAACAGCGTCGACTGATGTCATTAGGGACTCTGGTAGTACATTGGTTAGAACATGCTAAATACGCCTACTATCCTACTCGTACAGTGTTCGTATTTTCCCCAACTTCACGAAAAGAAGGCACATTTTCTGAAATAAGAGATATTTGTTAGTTAGTCATTCATATGGAATACGACGATTCAGAAAACATCTATGAAATTTGTTGTCAAAGTATCATGAAAATTTATTCGAAAATAAAGAGAAGCGTATTAAAAATGAGGTTGTCGACCTTGTTTCAGGCGAACACAGGCAAAATATTTTGCAACATAGAATGTTTATTTTCTACGAGCAAGAACCAGGTTCAGATTCTTGTTAACACAGCGCCAAACCAGCGTGATATTTAATTTTCTTAAATATTTCCATAGGATCATCTGGGTCTGCAGTGTTGGCAATTAAGTAGCTCTCCAGCTTGTCCACAGCAAAGGAATACTGTATCACTCCATACGAAGTAATTAAAGAACTTGCATCACCCTTATTACCATCCTTGATCATTCATACTTCATCTGATTGTCTTCTGACAATAGTATTTTATATAAAAGCGGTTTTGTAACTTCTTCAAAACAATTTGAAGAGGATGATGGGTTTGGTTACTTTCACGAGAAGTTCGGCTTATTGTCTTTATAGGTCTCAAGACTAAACATTTTCACTGTGATCAGGGTGTGTTGAGCAAAAATCGCTTGCGCAAGTATTAGCCACAGATCCTGTAGTCCTAAGCTTTGAATGGAAGTTTCAGATTGAATTGGCATGCTTTGAAGCACGAGATTCATAAATATACCACCACCATCTCCCATATTACAGGCTTCTACATTTCACAACGAGAAATCAATTGTGCTTGCTCGCACAGTACCAAATGATGGGTAATGGAGGACTTCTTTTGTCAGTGTAAGATTCGGAAAAAAAGGATGATACGCTTAATATCACCATTGAATTGATAATATATGCATTTTGTTATATGTAAATACAACGTATTTACGCAAAATACCAATAAATTTCAATAGAGTTAATTCTAAATTTCATTGCAATTATAGAGAGTGGAGCACAAGAATGTAGCTGAAGTTATACAGCTGTGTTTTCACTAATTATTATTACAAAAAGATTTGGTAACATATTCACGAATCATAAGAGGTCGTTAAAGTTATCCTGTTTATTTTAATGCATTTCTGGTTACGTCACATACTGTTGTAGTTCTTCCACAATGATGCTGCGGATGGTATTCGTACTTTGTAGTGTTTTCTTGAAGTTCATCTAGGGTCTGCGAATTATTAGCGTGCCAGGGGTCTGGATAAAACGTTTAGCTTTGGCTTTGTTCCTGAATACTTCAGAGAAGGTCTCTTGCGCTTTCTTAATTGATCCACTTGGCCCATAACTTTCCCACAATCATTATTTGTCTTTGCACAGAGAAACGCCATTTTTTTTTGCGCAAATTGCAAACAAAAACCAAACACCTACATATCTGTTACTTCATGTGATATCAAAGGTATATTATCAAAATAACTAAAACAGACTGCAGCTAGAATGGAGGTGTCCAATATGAGCACAACAAGGCATGTAGAACAATATGAGCACAACAAGGCATGTAGAACAATATGATCACAACAAGGCATGTAGAACAATATGAGCACAACAAGGCATGTAGAACAATATGAGCACAACAAGGCATGTAGAACAATATGAGTACAACAAGGTATGTAGAACAATATGAGTACAACAAGGCATGTAGAACAATATGAGTACAACAAGGCATGTAGAACAATATGAGTACAATAAGGCATGTAGAACAATATGAGTACAACAAGGCATGTAGAACAATATGAGCACAACAAGGCATGTAGAACAATATGAGTACAACAAGGCATGTAGAACAATATGAGCACAACGAGGCATGTAGAACAATATGAGCACAACAAGGCATGTAGAACAATGAGCACAACAAGACATGTAGAACAATATGAGCACAACAAGGCATGTAGAACAATGAACACAACAAGGCATGTAGAACAATATGAGCACAATAAGGCATGTAAGTAGTACTCCCCGGCGTATATTGCGTCGAGTCAGCAAAAATTTTTGTGACGTCATAGGTCAAAGGTCAATGACCTTGGCCCGGGGTCAATGACCTAGGGGTACCTAGGACCACCCCCTCTAAATTTTGGCAGGGGTACCTTGGCCCACCCCCTAAATTTTGGCAGGGGTACATAGGACCACCCCCCTTAAATTTTGGAAATTGTCAAATCTAAAAATTTGGTATGGTAGCCTAGGACCATAGTATGTACCCCTATCAGTATTGGGTGTCTATGTCGTTCCCTTTCATGGGTAAAAAATTGCCAAAAATTCAAATTTCGGGGTTTTTTGACCTAATTTATCCCCTTGGATGAGGTATTATTACCCTATATAGTTATATGGGCGTATACAGGGGTCCATTACCTTTCATAAGACATGGGTATATTAATGCACCCCTTGAAAAATTTGGGAGGGGTACCTTGGCCCACCCCTTCAATTTTGGAAATTGCCCAATTTAAACATTGGGTATTATAGTACAGGACCCTAATATGTATTATGATAAATTTGGGTGGTCCACCTTGTTTCCTTCTAGGGGTACAAAATTGCCAAAAATATAAACGTAAGCAATACGTTGTACCACGTGTTTGGTTTTCGACCTAATTTATCTCCTTGGATGAGGTCCTATTACCTTATATAGTTATATGGTCATGTATAGGGGTCCATTATCTATCATAAGACATGGGTACATTGGTGCACCCCTTGAAAAATTTGGGAAGAGTACCTTGGTCCACCCCTTAAATTTTGGAAATTGCCAAATTTAAAAATTGGGTGTGGTAGCCTAGGACCATAGTATGTACCTCTATCAGTATTGGGTGTCTATATCGTTCCCTTTTATGGGTAAAAAATTACCAAAAATTTAAATTTCGGGGGTTTTTGACCTAATTTATCCCCTTTGATGAGGTATTATTACCCTATATAGTTATATGGGCGTATACAGGGGTCCATTACCTTTCATAAGACACGGGTATATTAATGCACCCCTTGAAAAATTTGGGAGGGGTACGTTGGCCCACCCCTTAAATTTTGGAAATTGTCCAATTTAAACATTTGGTATTATAGTACCCGACTCTAATATGTATCATGATAAATTTGGGTGGTCCACCTCGTTCCCTTCTAGGGGTACACAATTGCCAAAATATAAACGTAAGCAATACGTTGTACCACGTGTTTGGTTTCGACCTAAGTTATCCCTTTGATGAGGTGTTATTACCCTATATGGTTATATGGGCGTATACAGGAGTCCATTACCTTTCATAAGACATGGGAATATTAATGCACCCCTTTAAAAATTTGGGAGGGGTACCTTGGCCCACCCCTTCATTTTTAGAAATTGCCCAATTCAAACATTTGGTATTATAGTATAGGACGCTAATATGGATCACTATAAATTTGGGTGGTCCACCTCGTTCCCTTTTAGGGGTACAAAATTGCCAAAATATAAACGTAAGCAATACGTTATACCACGTGTTTTGTTTCGACCTAAGTTATCCCCGTGGATGAGGTCCTATTACCTTATATGGTTATATGGTCATGTATAGGGGTCCATTCCCTTTCATAACATATGGGTATATTGGTGCACCCCTTTAAAAATTTGGGAGGGGTACATTGGCCCACCCCTTAAATTTTAGAAATTGACCATTTTACATATTTGGTATAATAGTATAGGACCCTAATATATATATATATATATATATATATATATATATATATATATATATATATATACATATATATATATATATATTACTATAAATTTGGGTGGTCCACCTCGTTCCCTTTCATGGGTACGAAATTGCCAAATTGTTAGTACAACCACGTGTTTCGTTTTTGACCTAATTTATTCCCTTGGATGAGGTCCTATTACCTTATATGGTTATATGGTCATGTATAGGGGTCTATTACCTATCATAAGACATAGGTACATTGGTGCACCCCGGGAGGGGTACTTTGGCCCACCCCTTTAATTTTGGAAATTGCCCATTTAATATATTTGGTATTATAGTATAGGACCCTAATAGAGATTACTATAAATTTGGGTGGTCCACCTCGTTCCCTTCTAGGGGTACAAAATTGCCAAAATATAAACGTAAGCAATACGTAGTACCACGTGTTTGGTTTTTGGTCGATTTTATCCCCTTTGATGAGGTGTTATTACCCTATATAGTTATATGGGCGTATACAGGGGTCCATTACCTTTCATAACATATGGGTATATTAATGCACCCCTTGAAAAATTTGGGAGGGGTACCTTGGCCCACCCCTTAAATTTTGGAAATTGCCCAATTTAAACATTTGGTATTATAGTAATGGACCCTAACATGTATTATGATAAATTTGGGTGGTCCACCTCGTTCCCTTCTAGGGGTACAAAATTGTCAAAATATAAACGTAAGCAATACGTAGTACCATGTGTTTGGTTTTTTTTTTGTCGATTTTATTTCCTTTGATGAGATGTTATTATCCTATATAGTTATATGGTCATGTATAGGGGTCCATTACATTTCATAAGATATGGGTATGTTTGTGCACTCCTTTAAAAATTTGGGAGGGGTACTTTGGCCCACCCCTTAAATTTTGGAAATTGCCCAATTTAAACATTTGGTATTATAGTACTGGACCCTAACATGTATTATGATAAATTTGGGTGGTCCACCTCGTTCCCTTCTAGGGGTACAAAATTGCCAAAATATAAACGTAAGCATTACGTTGTACCACGTGTTTGGTTTTTGACCTAATTTATTCCTTTGGATGAGGTCCTATTACCTTATATGGTAATGTATAGGTGTTCATTCCCTATCATAAGACATAGGTACATTGATGCACCCCGTGAGGGGATTCGGTATCATAGTACAGGCCTCAACATGTATTATGATAAATTTGGGTGGTCCACATCGTTCTCTTTTAGGGGTACAAAATTGCTAAAATATAAACATAAGCAATATGTTGTACCATGTGTTTGGTTTTTGGCCCAATTTCTTCCCTTTGATGAGGTTCTATTACCTTATATGGTTATATGGTCATGTATATAGGTTCATTTCCTATCATAAGATATGGGTACGTTGATGCATCCTTTAAAAATTTGGGAGGGGTATCTTGACACATCCACTCGGTTTTAGAAATTGTTTAATATAAGCATTTGGTATCATAGTACAGGTCTTCAATATGTACCACTATAAATTTGGATGGTCCACATCGTTCCCTTTTCATAGGTAAAGAACTACCAAAAATCAAATTTCGGAGGTTATTGACCCCTATTTAGCACGTTATATGGTTTATTACCTTTATATGTTTATGTTCCCTTTTAAATTTGGGAATTATCGAATAACAAAATTCGGTAAACGTTTTCTAGGACCCGTTGGTATTCCTCTTATGGCCAAATATTCAAAATTTAAAGGTTATTGACCGGCTTTATTATTGAATAAGTACAGGATTTATTACTTTTTTCATAAGACACAGGTGTATTTGTGTACCAATCTTAAATTTTGGGAGGGGGTACATTTCTTATTGTCATATCAATAATTGGTAAATGTTCTTTGGGTAAATCATTGTGATCACGTGATCAGTTATTGACCTATGATGGGATTAGGAGTCCAGGACATTGGTACATTGAAACTTTGTAGGATAATTTGAGAATGCGTCATTGGTATTGATTATTACAGCCAAATATAAACGTAAGCAAGACGTTGTACCACGTGATTGACCTTGATGAGGTAGTGTACAGGGATACATAGCTAACCTTATTGAAACTTATGACTCATAGTCTTAAGGGAATACATGCAACAACACTGGCAAAGTTATTGTTGATGCAATTTGATTGGCTGATCACTATCTTTCGTGCAATCTGATTGGTTGATCACTATCTTTCGTGCAATCTGATTGGTTGATGAGTTTTAAATCTTTGCTGTATTCAGTTTTAAGTTTTGTTTTACATTTAAAAATCTTGTTTTTGTTCAACATTTTGCACTCAATGATAAATATGATCAAAACCGTTTATTTGTTAATCGAATAGTTAAAAACCGGATAAAGTTTGACGGTTAACCGTGAAACGTAAAAATTTTTTAGTTTGAAATTTTTTTTGCTTGAAACATTTTGTTTGAAAATTCTTGCTTTCAAATTTTTTGTTTGAATTTTTTGTTTGAGAATTTTGTTTGAATTTTTTTTTGACAACTTTTGTTTCAAAATTTTTTGTTTAAAATTTTTTTGTTTGAAATTTTTTTTCGTTTCAAAATTTTGTTTAAAATTTTTGTTTGAAATTTTTTCGTTTCCAAATTTTTTGTTTGAAAAATTTTTGTTTGAAATTTTTTTGTTTCAAAATTTTGTTTCAAAATTTTGTTTGAATTTTTTCGTTTGAAATTTTTTGTTTAAAAATTTTTCGTTTGAAATTTTTTCGTTTCAAAATTTTGTTTAAAATTTTTTTCGTTTCAAAATTTTGTTTGGAAAATTTTGTTTGAATTTTTTTCGTTTGAATTTTTTTTTCGTTTCAAAATTTTGTTTCAAAGATTTTTGTTTGAAATTTTTGTTTCAAAGTTTGAGTTGACATTTTTAAAAGTTTGTGCACCTATTAGTAAAGAACCGGAACTGTTTAGAACAAAAACCTTTGACAACATTGTGGTGCACGTCAGAACCTGGGGTTGTACTTGAAATGAAAAAACACAATTCATTGAAATGGATCATTTTATTACACTCCACATACATCCATACCAGATAGTGGTTCTGGATATTGTCGATACAATGTATTTTGAACTTCTTGCACTAGTTTGTCTTTAGCATATAATTTTAATTCCAGTTGAAGTCTTTTAAGGTCTAATGCAATATCAATTGGTGGAAACTCAATGTCCATTTGATCACAAATAAACTGTTTATCAATACAGGTATGCACCCACGAACGCTGTTGACAACCATCACAATATCTAGATACATGTTGTACAATATGCATAACACATTTTTGAAGGAATATACTAGTTTTGTTGCACATTTCCACTGCATGTTTCACACACTGAAATACGCTGATGAATTTGTTCCATTCAGTTTGTGTTAGATACACCATGTTACGAGGGACATGGAATGTACTCTTTTTACGTAACAGCACCATCTTCTCTTCGAGGACTGTACGCAGCACAACTTCATGATTTGAGCCTAATGATTTGACTATGGTCACATTTAGCTCATCATGAAAATAATCGTTCATTTGGTCGATTCGTGCCATTCTTCACAGGTCAGTTGTACACCAAATTGTTCTGCTTTGCCCAATCGAATCACAGGTTCAAATGTTCTAGCACTGATACCAATCATCACATGTTTTGTTTATTGGATAATAGCTTGCGAAGATGAACTCTTTATCGTTAGAAGTACACATCTTTCCTCCTGAAAAGCACTTGCTCAAATGATTTCGTGGGATGACACTGTATTTGCTGGTTTATAGTTATTGCTGACGTCGAATGTGCTGATTCATGATTTCATCACAGTTGCTGACGTCATGCCGACCAACCACATTCATACAACTACAGCTGACGTCATTGGAAAAAAATGTGCTGATTCATGATTTGCTGACGAATCTGGCTGTGTACTAAATTCAAGTTGATGACTTCGACCCAAGAATCCTTTGTAACATAAAGATACAGATCCAGTATTTAAGAAACGCAGCAGTTCTTCTTGTTTTGATGCTTCCATGGGTAAATATCTTGCTGGTAAAATTATATTCTTATCATTTTCAAGCTTCACTACGATTCTTACTCCAAACTTTGTAGGGATCATTTGGCTAGCTAAGATTCTATAAGGTACATTCTGTTGTAAATCAGTAATCTTGGTAAATGATTTCATCACATCACGTGTGTTTAGAAACTGCAGACAAGTAGCCATGATGACGTTATCATGAATATTAACTCGAACGATGATGCAAAACTGATGACGTTGCATGATCATGTTCTGACGTGCACCACAATGTTGCCAGATGTTTTTGTTCTAAACAGTTCCGACTAGTGCATACCTGTATTGATAAACAGTTTATTTGTGATCAAATGGACATTGAGTTTCCACCAATTGATATTGCATTAGACCTTAAAAGACTTCAACTGGAATTAAAATTATATGCTAAAGACAAACTAGTGCAAGAAGTTCAAAATACATTGTATCGACAATATCCAGAACCACTATCTGGTATGGATGTATGTGGAGTGTAATAAAATGATCCATTTCAATGAATTGTGTTTTTTCATTTCAAGTACAACCCCAGGTTCTGACGTGCACCACAATGTTGCCAGAGGTTTTTGTTCTAAACAGTTCCGGTTCTTTACTAATAGGTGCACAAACTTTAAAAAATGTCAACTCAAACTTTGAAACAAAAATTTCAAACAAAAATCTTTGAAACAAAATTTTGAAACGAAAAAAAAATTCAAACGAAAAAAATTCAAACAAAATTTTCCAAACAAAATTTTGAAACGAAAAAAATTTTAAACAAAATTTTGAAACGAAAAAATTTCAAACGAAAAATTTTTAAACAAAAAATTTCAAACGAAAAAATTCAAACAAAATTTTGAAACAAAATTTTGAAACAAAAAAATTTCAAACAAAAATTTTTTCAAACAAAAAATTTGGAAACGAAAAAATTTCAAACAAAAATTTTAAACAAAATTTTGAAACGAAAAAAAATTTCAAACAAAAAAATTTTAAACAAAAAATTTTGAAACAAAAGTTGTCAAAAAAAAATTCAAACAAAATTCTCAAACAAAAAATTCAAACAAAAAATTTGAAAGCAAGAATTTTCAAACAAAATGTTTCAAGCAAAAAAAATTTCAAACTAAAAAATTTTTACGTTTCACGGTTAACCGTCAAACTTTATCCGGTTTTTAACTATTCGATTAACAAATAAACGGTTTTGATCATATTTATCATTGAGTGCAAAATGTTGAACAAAAACAAGATTTTTAAATGTAAAACAAAACTTAAAACTGAATACAGCAAAGATTTAAAACTCATCAACCAATCAGATTGCACGAAAGATAGTGATCAACCAATCAGATTGCACGAAAGATAGTGATCAGCCAATCAAATTGCATCAACAATAACTTTGCCAGTGTTGTTGCATGTATTCCCTTAAGACTATGAGTCATAAGTTTCAATAAGGTTAGCTATGTATCCCTGTACACTACCTCATCAAGGTCAATCACGTGGTACAACGTCTTGCTTACGTTTATATTTGGCTGTAATAATCAATACCAATGACGCATTCTCAAATTATCCTACAAAGTTTCAATGTACCAATGTCCTGGACTCCTAATCCCATCATAGGTCAATAACTGATCACGTGATCACAATGATTTACCCAAAGAACATTTACCAATTATTGATATGACAATAAGAAATGTACCCCCTCCCAAAATTTAAGATTGGTACACAAATACACCTGTGTCTTATGAAAAAAGTAATAAATCCTGTACTTATTCAATAATAAAGCCGGTCAATAACCTTTAAATTTTGAATATTTGGCCATAAGAGGAATACCAACGGGTCCTAGAAAACGTTTACCGAATTTTGTTATTCGATAATTCCCAAATTTAAAAGGGAACATAAACATATAAAGGTAATAAACCATATAACGTGCTAAATAGGGGTCAATAACCTCCGAAATTTGATTTTTGGTAGTTCTTTACCTATGAAAAGGGAACGATGTGGACCATCCAAATTTATAGTGGTACATATTGAAGACCTGTACTATGATACCAAATGCTTATATTAAACAATTTCTAAAACCGAGTGGATGTGTCAAGATACCCCTCCCAAATTTTTAAAGGATGCATCAACGTACCCATATCTTATGATAGGAAATGAACCTATATACATGACCATATAACCATATAAGGTAATAGAACCTCATCAAAGGGAAGAAATTGGGCCAAAAACCAAACACATGGTACAACATATTGCTTATGTTTATATTTTAGCAATTTTGTACCCCTAAAAGAGAACGATGTGGACCACCCAAATTTATCATAATACATGTTGAGGCCTGTACTATGATACCGAATCCCCTCACGGGGTGCATCAATGTACCTATGTCTTATGATAGGGAATGAACACCTATACATTACCATATAAGGTAATAGGACCTCATCCAAAGGAATAAATTAGGTCAAAAACCAAACACGTGGTACAACGTAATGCTTACGTTTATATTTTGGCAATTTTGTACCCCTAGAAGGGAACGAGGTGGACCACCCAAATTTATCATAATACATGTTAGGGTCCAGTACTATAATACCAAATGTTTAAATTGGGCAATTTCCAAAATTTAAGGGGTGGGCCAAAGTACCCCTCCCAAATTTTTAAAGGAGTGCACAAACATACCCATATCTTATGAAATGTAATGGACCCCTATACATGACCATATAACTATATAGGATAATAACATCTCATCAAAGGAAATAAAATCGACAAAAAAAACCAAACACATGGTACTACGTATTGCTTACGTTTATATTTTGACAATTTTGTACCCCTAGAAGGGAACGAGGTGGACCACCCAAATTTATCATAATACATGTTAGGGTCCATTACTATAATACCAAATGTTTAAATTGGGCAATTTCCAAAATTTAAGGGGTGGGCCAAGGTACCCCTCCCAAATTTTTCAAGGGGTGCATTAATATACCCATATGTTATGAAAGGTAATGGACCCCTGTATACGCCCATATAACTATATAGGGTAATAACACCTCATCAAAGGGGATAAAATCGACCAAAAACCAAACACGTGGTACTACGTATTGCTTACGTTTATATTTTGGCAATTTTGTACCCCTAGAAGGGAACGAGGTGGACCACCCAAATTTATAGTAATCTCTATTAGGGTCCTATACTATAATACCAAATATATTAAATGGGCAATTTCCAAAATTAAAGGGGTGGGCCAAAGTACCCCTCCCGGGGTGCACCAATGTACCTATGTCTTATGATAGGTAATAGACCCCTATACATGACCATATAACCATATAAGGTAATAGGACCTCATCCAAGGGAATAAATTAGGTCAAAAACGAAACACGTGGTTGTACTAACAATTTGGCAATTTCGTACCCATGAAAGGGAACGAGGTGGACCACCCAAATTTATAGTATATATATATATATATATATATATATATATATATATATATATATATATATATATATATATATATATTAGGGTCCTATACTATTATACCAAATATGTAAAATGGTCAATTTCTAAAATTTAAGGGGTGGGCCAATGTACCCCTCCCAAATTTTTAAAGGGGTGCACCAATATACCCATATGTTATGAAAGGGAATGGACCCCTATACATGACCATATAACCATATAAGGTAATAGGACCTCATCCACGGGGATAACTTAGGTCGAAACAAAACACGTGGTATAACGTATTGCTTACGTTTATATTTTGGCAATTTTGTACCCCTAAAAGGGAACGAGGTGGACCACCCAAATTTATAGTGATCCATATTAGCGTCCTATACTATAATACCAAATGTTTGAATTGGGCAATTTCTAAAAATGAAGGGGTGGGCCAAGGTACCCCTCCCAAATTTTTAAAGGGGTGCATTAATATTCCCATGTCTTATGAAAGGTAATGGACTCCTGTATACGCCCATATAACCATATAGGGTAATAACACCTCATCAAAGGGATAACTTAGGTCGAAACCAAACACGTGGTACAACGTATTGCTTACGTTTATATTTTGGCAATTGTGTACCCCTAGAAGGGAACGAGGTGGACCACCCAAATTTATCATGATACATATTAGAGTCGGGTACTATAATACCAAATGTTTAAATTGGACAATTTCCAAAATTTAAGGGGTGGGCCAACGTACCCCTCCCAAATTTTTCAAGGGGTGCATTAATATACCCGTGTCTTATGAAAGGTAATGGACCCCTGTATACGCCCATATAACTATATAGGGTAATAATACCTCATCAAAGGGGATAAATTAGGTCAAAAACCCCCGAAATTTAAATTTTTGGTAATTTTTTACCCATAAAAGGGAACGATATAGACACCCAATACTGATAGAGGTACATACTATGGTCCTAGGCTACCACACCCAATTTTTAAATTTGGCAATTTCCAAAATTTAAGGGGTGGACCAAGGTACTCTTCCCAAATTTTTCAAGGGGTGCACCAATGTACCCATGTCTTATGATAGATAATGGACCCCTATACATGACCATATAACTATATAAGGTAATAGGACCTCATCCAAGGAGATAAATTAGGTCGAAAACCAAACACGTGGTACAACGTATTGCTTACGTTTATATTTTTGGCAATTTTGTACCCCTAGAAGGAAACAAGGTGGACCACCCAAATTTATCATAATACATATTAGGGTCCTGTACTATAATACCCAATGTTTAAATTGGGCAATTTCCAAAATTGAAGGGGTGGGCCAAGGTACCCCTCCCAAATTTTTCAAGGGGTGCATTAATATACCCATGTCTTATGAAAGGTAATGGACCCCTGTATACGCCCATATAACTATATAGGGTAATAATACCTCATCCAAGGGGATAAATTAGGTCAAAAAACCCCGAAATTTGAATTTTTGGCAATTTTTTACCCATGAAAGGGAACGACATAGACACCCAATACTGATAGGGGTACATACTATGGTCCTAGGCTACCATACCAAATTTTTAGATTTGACAATTTCCAAAATTTAAGGGGGGTGGTCCTATGTACCCCTGCCAAAATTTAGGGGGTGGGCCAAGGTACCCCTGCCAAAATTTAGAGGGGGTGGTCCTAGGTACCCCTAGGTCATTGACCCCGGGCCAAGGTCATTGACCTTTGACCTATGACGTCACAAAAATTTTTGCTGACTCGACGCAATATACGCCGGGGAGTACTACTATGTAGAACAATTGCCAGGTAGGTAGCCCAACAATGAAGAGTCTATATCAGGCGCGCACCCAGAAATGTTTGTTGGGAGGGGTCAGAACTTTGGGTGTCCAATACTGCAAGCCACTATGTCTATATAGTATTGAACGGATACTTTTCTGCACTCGTAAAGACGATAAGTAATTGTAAAATACTTTCACCTATATTTTCAGAGAAAATCATAGAACTAGTTTTTTTTTTTTTTTTTTTTTTTTTTTTTAAGGAAAGGAGTACAGATGAAGTGTAAGATCAAATTTTCATGCTACATCAATAATTTCTCTGCTGAACAAGTATAGCTTTATTGAGAAAGTTTACAAATATATGTTGAGTTAGGAAGCTTTGAGGATGTCCGTACCCCCCCCCCCTTCGTGGATAGTTAAACAAAACTGTAAGAATTTATGGTCTACCCTGTATTGGGTATACTTTATATAAAAATACAGGGCAAATCAAAATGATGGACCGAATTTCAGAAATTTATTCTAAGAATTCTAATCAACACATGCTATTGTGAGACATATGCAAGGGCGCCGATCCTGGGGGGCCGAGGTGGGCCGGGCCCCCCTAAGCTCATGTGAGCCCCTATTGTATTTATGAGTGTATAATATTTGGCATGATTTGAGTGCAATTTGTCTTAAAATCTTCATATATATACCTTCTGTATCTGAATGGGCTCCCCAAATTTATAGAGAAATCGGTGGCCTTGGACATATGCTACACTGAGAAAAAAAATGTATGTAGCGTTCGTAAAATCGTATGTTCCATTTGTAAATCCTGTAGTTTTTGGACTTATGTTACAGCAAGCTTATAACTGAAAACGCATTTTTTATAGTACTTTCTGTATAAGTGTTCCATCTATACGTTCTTTCCGTATGAAACAGTATAGGTGGTCAGGATCTCACATACAAATGGACGTATATATATCATACAGTTGAGGAATGTAACATAAGTATATGCATGTGATATACGGAAAACTGTTAGATGTGACACTTCCTGCAACGGCATGATGTAACATCTAAAGGGAGCGCCTATGTAGCATACGAATAAAGTACGCTCCGTACTGATTTCTATAGCAAGCAAGAGGATTCCGTATATTTGTACAATATAACGCTGTCTGGAGAACGGATTTTTCAGATATCACAAGTGTTTGATGTAAGCATCTCGCGTAACATGCGCTGAGAAAAAATCCGTTATTCAGACAGCGGTACATTGTACAAATATACGGTATCTTTAGGTTTACTACAGAAATGATTACGGAGCATACGTTAGCCATATTCTACATATGTACTGCCCTTACACGTTACATCATGCCGTTGGAGGATGTCTGGCATCTAACAGTCTTCCTACATTACATACATATACGTATGTTCCATACGTCAGCTATATGTTACATACGTCCATCTGTATGTGAAATCCTGACCGCCTATATAACTTACATTTTTTTCGTTCGCACGGAAAGTACACTTATTCGGTACACTTATACAGAAAGTACAACTTATACGGAAAGTACGTACAAAATATACTTTTTCCGTTATACATTTGCTGTACGTTATGTCCAAAAACCACAGGAATTATACAGGTAACCTACATTTTTACGTGCGCTACATATGATTTTTTTTTCTCAGTGTAGTAAACATCAAGCCAACAGTCTACCTCCTGCTATACCTTTTATAACATGTTGCAGTCAATATCAACAATTCATTTCATGCTCGTTGTTGGCTCTTACCGGTGGAAAGTGGAAACACTGCGTGGAAACTAAAGCCTGTGACAAACATCTTGACATTTCAGCTAAACGAATAAAACGCAAGCTCTGGCACGACGTTGCCAAGTTGTAAAGGGGTGTGGCTATGCTAAGCAGACAAACTACAGCGCGATCAAGTGGCCGGGGACAGACGTGTATGTGTACAAAATAAACGTGGCAATACCACTGGCCTCTCATTTGCTAGCAGGATTTAAAGGGAACTTGGAACGCCGCCTTCAAATGCCAAGATGTTTGTCATGTCGTTTAAACTTTGAAAGTTAACCATTCGAAGCTCATATCTCAAAGTAACATCTGTTTATTAGATTTCAGAGAATCAATTTCCGAAATCGGGTCTATCATTTTGACTTGTCCTGTACATTGATCTGAGAGATTTTACTAGCAAGCCCGTAGCTAAAAGAGTAAGACAAGGTCAAAAACTTTTTTTTTTTTGGAGGAGGAAGCTAACATGAACTCACCTTATATTCTTGACTATTAATTTTTTGAACAAGTATATTTATTTGAACATGTAATAACTGGAAGTTGCTCGGAGGTGAGGGAAGATCTAAAGGTGGTCACAGGAGGTTTGAGATCCTGAACACTTCTAACAATGAGCCTGTTTACTAGTAGGCTATCCTTATTTCCGTTCTAGGAATTGTCGATTTGTCCATATTTTATATGCATTATCAATGAATTGTTTCAGAAGTAAATTTGATTCATTCGTACGTAATTGAACAGAGATATGCTTTCAACTAACCAACACTATGACTTATGGAACCCAGAGGTTGAATACCACGTTCACAAAAGCCTCCATTGAGTTCTGTCCTTAGCCAACTGGGTCCAGTTTCTACTTTGTATTCCTATTTCTGCGAGATCCATCTTAATATTGTCCTCGCATCCGCGCCTAGGAGGGTTGTTTTCCGATTGGATTTTCAATTAAAATTTTGAAAGCGTTCCTCTTTTGTTTCATTTTGGCTACATGAGCTGCTTATCTATGTCTCCTAGACTTGATGACCCTAACAATGTTTGGTAAACGGTATGAATTGTACGGTTCCTCGTTATGACGTTTCCACCATTGTCCACTCCAGTTCCTCTTGGGTTCGAATGTTCGTTTCAGGATCTTATTTTCAAATACTTTCAATCTACGTTTTTCTCTCAGAATAAGCGACTATGTTTTGCACACATACAGAACAACAGGTCTGATGGAAATGCTTCCAAGAAATGGAAAATATAATTTTTCGTTATACAGTGAAACCTGTCTTTAGCGGAATCGAGCGGGACTTGGAAAAATTTCCGTTAAAGTCAGGTTTCCGCTTAGTGGAGGTAGACCTTTCCTTTCTTTCTTTCTTTTTTTTTAAAAAAATACATGCTTATAAAGGGGCATACTGAGAAAATATATTGCTGTATGTACATTGTTCGATTACAGTACTTCTTTCTTCTACGAATAAATACACAAAAAATTAAAACGAATACAAAATATATTCTGCACACGTTTTCTTTATTTTTCTAATAGCCAAGCAGGGTTTTCTGTGTACATTGCTGCTTGGCTGCTTGACTTTCCGCATACACTTTAGCCTGAGAAATTATACTAAGTGAATCAGAATCATTTTTCCGTAAGGTAAATTTTTCCAGTTCCTTTAAACTTCTGAGAGCATTTTGATAGGTATTTATTCTACTCGGTATCGTATTCCTCTTCTTCCTCTATCTCGTTTTCTTCTTTCCGACATTCCGTATGATTCTTGATTAAGTTGCGGAGATTAAGGGCAATGTGTGGGGGGTGAATATGAGTAGTGGTTGGTGAAGGTCAACACTGTTCAGAAATATTTAACAAATGAACGAACATTTTATCGCAGACAGTGTAATGTACATGTCTCACAGAATGTCTAAACGCTGTAGTCCGAAACTCAGAATTTTCCGTTAAATGTTTATTTTTCTTTCCGTTGTCCGCGTAACACAGTTTCCGCTTAATGAAGGGACTTTTACACGTTTTGTTCTCCAAAATTCATGGGACCGTGAAATATTTCCGTTTAAGACAGTTTTCCGTTTAATAAAGGGTCCGTTGAAGACAGGTTTTACTGTATAATTTGTCTGAAGATATGTGTATTTATATGGGGGAAATATTGTTGCGTGGGGAATATTCGAAATCAACTACACACGATGTTGCATTTTTTTCACCATAATATTTGATGAACAAGGTACCACTATAAAATGTTTTTTGTATTTATAGTATGTAAACAGCATCTGAATGTCGGACAGAGAGAATTAATTGATGGAACGTCCAGACACTTTGGAACGCTGCTTTGATCTTTTTTTGACAACCCGCTTGTCAGAAAGTTGGAAGGGTGTCAAAAATGATAAATTAAGAAAAGGAAATATAATCTTCAAGTCATCAACACAAAAACCTTAATGAGTTTCATCTACAATATAAATGACATATTTTGTACTTATAATAGCAATTTTAAGTAATATCCTTTATTGCAATTATGATAGGGTCTAATGGTAAATCAATTGTCATGTCCTGACTGGAAGGGAAAACAAGGATACTAATTTACCTATGCCAAAGGTCTCGGTGCTGAACACTAAGTAATTACAGTACCTGACGTAGGAGGAATATTAATGAGCATGTGCTAGTGAATATCTATATAATGTAGCCATAAGTATACAGTACTTGTGTACATTATGCTGCTAATCCTAATTCCCAATCTATTATTCCTTTTATCGCAGTTCCTTAATTTCTTGTTTACCGTATAGATTCCAAAATCCGTATAATGAGACCAACCTGAAAAAAAGGAACGCTTTGGTGTGAAACACAAACGACAAATGATGTATATAAAAAAAATGTATGATACAGAAACCACATTTATGAAACTACATATACAAGGGTCATTCTGAAAGTAACGCATCTTTTTTTGTGTGTGTTTGTGTACGAGGGAGAGTCAAAAAGTTCCTGGAATGCTGTTGTAGCAGGGTGTCTAGCAGTCACGAAAGTCACGAATGTTACGAAAAAGTCACGAAATCAGAAAACGGTCATGAAATTTAGTTTTTGGGTCACGATTTTTTTTAAAAATGTACAAATGTGAGTACAGATTGTTCTATAAAACGTCAAAATTCACCACCAAAAATGTCTATGGTCGACTTTAGACGCTACCAAATCGCAAGCAAAGTACGTTTCTATCGCATGGATGAAAATTCGGCCTAATTCTCACCCAAATTTGCCCTTGAAAATGTTATGGAATTTTATGATTTGGTAAAGGAAAGGTCACGAAAAAGTCACGAAATTTCATTTTGGAATATTAGTAGACAGCCTGTGCAGTTTTGGCATTTGTGATTCAACTGTGATTTACTCTGCTTTTCAATACATTCGCCATTCACATTCAAGCACCTATCATAGTGCGTGACACCAGTTTTTTTTTTTTTTTTGTATTAATTTTGTACTCTGTTGCCATTGTCTGAATTTACCAGCAGTGTAAAGTTGCTTTCTAGAAAGAAGGAACATTCGACCGCAGTACCCAGAATACCCCACCTTAGGGGTAAAAGTGGATCTGAAAAGGTAGGGAACGCATGATGTCACGCAGTCACCCGTGCCTATTTTTCCCATTATAATTTTTTAAGAAGAAAAGGGACGCCATAGATATTTTTTGGAAGTAGGGTAACGATTTTCACCCGCGTTCCTCCTCACTTTTACCCCTGCTCCATCTACGATCCATCAATTTGAGCTAAGGAGCGAGATGAGTACAGACGTGAATATGAAGGCCATCCATTTGCGAGCCCTGAACACGAGTTACAAAATTGAGAATCCTGTCAGCTGTGAGGTGCAGCGTGTGATAGAGGTTTCCACTTGTCCCAGAAATTGCAAGACTCAACCCCCAGAAACACCTTTATCCTCATGGTGAACTCAAAAACGCTTTAAAATACTTTGATGGCAACCAAGTACAATGTCTGTTGGAAAACTGATGTCACGCTTTGATAAATGTATGAATGTGTATGGCTAAATTATTGAAAAGCAGATTAAGGTAGGTTGTTTCTGTACCATAAACCTTTTGTAAACCTCGTTTATCGCTTATGTTGCACACCAAAACTTCTGTTCTTCATACCTCTCTCTCCTACGTTTTCATACACACTCGAAGAAACTGGATACAACATTCATTGTTCTACTGAAAAGTATCTCCTAGAGTTGTAAATAGAAAACAAAACTGTATATTTTTTAAGAGTATATAGGTTTTCATGAAGATATAAGGGCCAATCAACTGAAACTCTTTCGTTCCATGGATTATTGCTATAGTATGTAGAAGGATATTGTTTATTTAATAGTGTGTAATGGCTAATGTCCCTGTGTGTTGGATGTAGGAATGTTCTTGATACGTGTTTCCGTTTTGCATGTATAACGAGTGAAAGATGGCGTTCAAGATCCCCAATCCGTCCCAACAGGACCAGCGTGCCGTCATCCAGTTTCTGAGAGCCGATGGTTATCAACCAGTTGAAGTGTTCCGGCGTATGAAGACGTGTATGGTTATGCATGCGTCTCCCAAACAACAGTGGTGGACTGGGCCAGAATGTTTCGGAAGGGGCGCGAACAAACCATTGATTATCGCCGTACTGGTCAAGCCCATGTTGTTGCCACAGAAGACATGCGTGAAAAGGTGAATGTCGCTTTAGCTGCGGATAGACGCATTAGTATTCAATCCATAGCTTGTGACTTTCACATCTCTGGGCCTCTAAACAAGGCATTGAAAGGTCAGAGATTTCAGTCTGACGCTGAGGTTCAGGACGCTGTGCGTGATTGGTTTGATAGTCAGCCGTCCAAATTTTACATGGATGGCATTTGTAAGTTAGTGACAAAGTGGGACAAGTGTCTCAACGCTCATGGTAACTTCTGAACAATATTTTTACTGCACGCTAACCATAGACGCCTCTAGATAGTGTACACGTTTCCGCTCGAAATAAAATTCATTGCATGAATTATGACCACTGAACGGGTTTCAGTTAATCGCCCCTTATATATGATGGTGCCCATTAAAAAAAGGAATACTGCGTGTGGTTGTCGACCAGGGAAATAATATTGATATATATGTATTTACTAACTTGACAAAAATGAAATGAAATTAGATGACTAGTTTAAACTCAAGAGAATTCTATATTTAGAAAGACCTTTTGCTTTAGTTTACTCTTTGCAGCTGTGAAATACATTTCTGTTTCCTTGATAAATAAAATAAAATCATTGACTTAGTAGTTCGATAAATCCACATCTTCTCCGGAGCCAAAAGACAGTGGAAATCTTTTTTCGGTTACTTGAAAATGAAATATTGAACGACAAATGCATTTCTCCAAAGTTTCTCACCAATATTTTCCTTGCAATAGGACACACTTCGGGGATGCAGCAAAAATGTGTTTTGCTGCAATTCTGTGACTGCATTGGAAGTGCGATTTTTAAAATGTATTATTCATCCATCGAATAGCTAGTAGCGAGAGAAAGAAATAAAATAAAATAAATTGACACACAATTGTAAATTATATTATGCGTACTAATGCGTCCAATTCTGTTGGATTCCATTTGTATTCTGTGTGTTAGATCCAGACTAGACACATATTAAGAAAGATATTTCAAGGCTTTTGTGTCGGGCGGAAGAAAGGGACAAAAAAGAAATATGGATTACTGCGTTGGCAAACTTCCCACCAAAATATCTAAATGAAGAAGCAAGACTTTTTTTTTTTTTTTTTTTTTTGCTTGAAATTCATTTCACTACTGTAGTCCTCCGACAATATTGTTTCCCTTGTAGGAGGGATCTATTGGTGTTGTTGAAGTTATTAAAGGATGCATACCGTACACTTTAAACGTCATTATATTGTTGTTAGGTGTACTTGGGAATGGTTATAGAATTTGTCTCCAATAACGGTTACATAGATAGACGAAAGTGATATAGAAAAGAAGAAATGGTCGTCGGTATGGTTAGGTCACCATCGGATGTTGTCTCCGAGATGGAAGAGTTTAAAAATTTGATGGCAACAAGAAGAGGGTGAACCGGCGGCGCGAATGGAAGCATGCCAAATGCGTGCCGCGCGCGCGTGTATGTGTGTAAATGTGTGTATGTATATATATATACATATGCCTATGAATGCATGTGTATGTATGTGTGTGTCCGTATGTGGAGACTTGTTTTTTAAAAGAAAAGCCTTTTTCCAGTTGCGAGACATCAGAAGGTCTAAACTGACGTCTGATCTGGAAGTACCAACTGACGTAATTCGCGGCACTTCACAAGGCGTCGAGGAACATCTTCACCGTTACATATATGTGCTAATTCGTTTACATTTCCTCAACACTCTTTTAAGATCTCTCATTAAAATCTGGAGAAGTGCATGTGTTTAGTTCTTGTTTATGTGTGTTATATAAGTGAGGTGTTTATTGACAGTGGTGTGTTATCTTCGGTGATTTTGACAACGTAAAGCGGGAAGGAAAAAGTGATCTTTAAATCACTGGTACTTTGCCTCGCATCCGTGTTGAGTGTTTGTTCTAATGTGTTTCTCATCCTTGTACAAAGTGAATATTTATTAATTACTGAGAGGTAATAACTTAGTATGAAAAGTACACTTTAAACCACTCGTAATTTGCTATTTATTTTTTTAAAGGTAAGACAATTGCAACAAATGTTACATATTAATCTGAACGTATATTTGTTCATTTATATGTTTGTCCGCTACAAAAATCCATACTTCTATGTCACTGTAGTGAAGAGATCATGAATTACTTAGAATAATAACTAACCGTTTTTAGTTTTCCGTGTGTTTTCTCGAAAATCGTTCCAACTAGGCATATAAACGTCTGTGTAAATAAGGTACAGTTTCTTATATTTATGCCCGCAACATCGGTACTTTATCCGTTAACTCTAATAGTGATAACTATGATCTAATTTTATGACCTATTAATTTTCTACAGAAATAAAATTGAAAGTGATTATGTTTGTAACTTAATAATTTTTGAACCACCAGACCGATCTAGATCTCATTTTCAACATAGATGAGGTTCAGGCCTGGGATGGTTTTTATCATTTTACTTTGATGGTGCAACTTAAGAGAGGGGGAGGAGGGATATATATATATATATACAGAGCTGGATCCAGGATTGTCTGAGGGGGGGGGTGCACCGTTAACTACCAAAATAACCAATCACACTGAAACTCTTCGAAGTGACATGTAACAATATTCTTTACCTCTGACAACACTGATGCATAGAACTGAGGAAAGTAATTTAAAGAGGGTGACAAGTCTTACGCAGGAAAAAGTGTTCTCTCTTCCTGGGTTGTGTTTTTTTTTCCCCTACTTGACAATGTTATATTGTTTTACTCGGTGAATCCTTTTCCTTATACCTTTAGAAAATCGACTTAAACCTGTGCTTTTGCAAAGTTCTGCTTGCTTTTAAGCCCCAAACGGAAATATGATGCACTGAGAAAAAAAAATGTAGGTGGCATACTTAAAAACGTAGGTTACATTCGTAATTCCTGTAGTTTCTGGACTTAACGTACAACCGTATATAACATCCTGCAGCAAACGTATAGCTGAAAAAGTATGTATTATACGTACTGTCTGCACAAGTGCAATGACGTCATTCGTGTGACGTTATCTGCAGTAACAAGTATATACGGAGGTAATATCTAGCTTTGTGACGTCAGGGTCGTATGTAGCATGTAGGTTAATAATGACGACATACACTGACTATCAGGACGGAGCATGATTTCAAGAAGTATGCAATATACGTTCTGTACGTATGTTTCTTGCGTTCAACCCCGAGACAGCATCTATATTGTACTTGTGCCCCATACGTACGACTAGATACAGTATACGTATTGTACGTATGTATTATACAGATTTTCCTTATGTCGCACACAGCTTGTCCAGATACAGCATACAGAATATCCGTATGCACCATACAGAGTGCATATATGTAGCTTACAGACTGTCTGCATGCAGCATATAGATTATACGTATGTCGCGTACAGGTTGGCCATATGTAATGTATAGATTGGATGTATATAGCTAATAGGTTGTCCATATGAAATATACAGATTTTACCTGTATCGAATACGTATTGCCTTCTTGTAATGTATGGATCGGACATATGCAGGATCTAGAGTGTACGTATAGTGCACCATTATTAAAGTGCTGCAACATACTGCAAAGTGCATGATACATTCTTACTGTAATGTTATCAAATATTGTTTTACTCTGTATGAAAACAAAAATAGCTTAAAATATGGTTGATCTCCTTTGTGCCAATAATAATAAAATTAACAATACTACACTTTTCAAATCTTAGTTTGGAGCAGTGAAACTGTCCAAAGAAATGTATTTACCTGCAGGGTGTCCTATAAGTTTGGGCTTCCTGCTAATTCGTTGGAAAGCTACTGCAAAGTCAAGTGTTGAAAAGTGACACAAGCGTTAATTTTAAAATTATGGGCACAAAGCAGGGGCGGATCCAGGACGGACTTCTGGGGGGGGGGCGGTCGGCGGTAATACTGCTACTTTTAAGAGCTCCAAACTTGTTATGGATGGGTTTATTTATATATAAAATAAGAAAGTTTCCTCTTGTGGGGAGGGGGCGATCGCCCCGATCGCCCCCCTCTGGATCCGCCCCTGGCACAAAGGAGGTTAACCATGTATTAAACTATTTTCGTTTCCATACAGAGTAAATCAATATGTGATATATTACTGTAAGAATTTATCATATGGTTTGCAGTTAGTTAGTTGCAGCACCTCAATAATAATGCAAAATGCACAGCCTTATACAATCCTATATTCAAACTCAAACAAGATTTACGTACAATCATTTATTAAGCTGTTATCATCCATTGCTTGTACGATATAAAGATTATTTTACCTCATTCTTTTCCTTAATAGTATCTTCTACTAAAGTGCAGTTGTTACCACAAGAGGCCTGAATAGAATTTTCCAGAAATAACATCTCTGTACATTTTAATTAACAGGTATTTTTTTTTTTTTTTTTTTTTTAAATTTCGCAATAATTAAAAGTGTGGTGTCAGCCGGAAACGCATTCGCTTACAATATTATTCCTACTCAGTACTCGCCATTAAAAATGAAACACCAAGAAGGAGACTGGGTAGATGCGCCAAAGTTCCCAGGCCGATACCTAATAGTAAGTGCAGAATACTCTTAAACGTTCGCTGTATTCGCTGTGTGACAACGTGGTGACAGCGGAGGCGTTGTGCAGCCATCGACTAAACATATTTATTCTTCTCTGCTATAGACATTCTGCAAATTTGGACTTTCCTGGATGCATCCTTCTTAGTGCAACATTTTAAGGAAAGAGCAATTTAACAGTCTCATACATTGCTTAAAGAAAGAGCAATGATTCTCAGAATTACTCGGAAGATATTATATATATATATATATACAATAATTTAAAACGGTTATTTCAAACTTTGCAATTCAAAGCACGAAAAGAACTATAGATAAAGGAACACTGATTTTAGCCAAATAGTAATTAGTAAACTCAATCACACTCAGTACCATTAGTTGCTTGGTGTTATCCGTAAGTCAGAGATCACGGTATCTCATTTCGTATAGATTTTTGCATTTGTTTAACGCTAAAAATGTATTTTATCGCTAATTGAACCCAGTACCATATATATACCGACAGGACGTACCTTAGTCACAAGGTGACATGAGTGAAACACTAAACTATTCGATTGACACCTGCGGCCTTGTCAACACTAGAGAAAGTTACAAAGTGATTAAGTAAATACGGAACATAGTTCATACAAAGTATAGCGATGTATGAAGTCTCCGTTTCATACGACTTGGATAAAGGATACATCTGAAATAGCAACAAAGAAATATATAATGATTTCTCTGGATAATTTGGATTAGTCCAGAATTCGAACACACACACGCTGGTAAGTCCAACATTTTTTTTTTTTAACTTCTTTCTTCGGATTCCCAATAAAATTGACTACTGAAAAGCTGAGTTATAGATTCTGTATTAAAACAACACCTTCGCTAGACATGTTCAGTATACACATTGTCTTACATACAGAACAATACATTAGTTATTAATGCATGTCTGAAATAATAGTGCTTCGTATAGAATTTTACTTCATCCAATCGCAATAGCACAAAGATAAAAAATATTGCTAGGGATAATGTTCTTATTACAGAGAAAAAGAATTAAAATGACTTAACATTAACAATCATTTTCTTTAAACAGAGATAATATTTTATTATAATTTATGGAAGAAAGAAATAATTTGTAGTACAGTATCTTTATTAGGGTTATATATTCGTACAAAATAATGTAAGTACAACTGAGTCTGTCTTCAGAAAGGGCGTACTTTTAGCCACAACCTACACTGCTTCTTTTGACTGTCTTTCAAGCAGAATCCTGGTTTGATGCACGAAATACCTGCAACAAAAATCAGAAAATATTTAAAATGTTATATTCAGTGTGCTTAATTTGGTTGTACTTAACAATACAAAGTATCTTAACATTTTTGAGATTAAATGGACAAAATCTGTTAGGTCAGGTATGGACTTTTGGGTTGCACGTAGAAAAACTATGAAGTGTTTATTGATGCTGAACAACAACTCAAAATGTATTACCATTCAAAAGTAAGTGGGTACCTCAATGGTGTTCGGGCTACCATGGGGTACCTAATGTCTGTATTTTTTAGATATATGAAAATATATGTCTCTAAAATGTAAGGAACTGACATCTGTTTACCGAAAACCTCAACTCGGTAAGCCTTATGGATATCGAGATATGGGAAAATAAAGAGCGACACTACAGAACTGTGGAGTTTGCGTACTAGATGGTGCAGTTTCGGAAACGTAATTACGAGGGCTTACAACAACCTCAAAAGTAGTTTCAATTAAATACACTACACACACGCCCTGATGGGGGTTTTCGGGTACCATGATATTCCCAGAACTCTCATTTCTAAATATTCTAAAATATGTCTTAATAACGTTTTAAAGAACGTTAGAGGTGTGTGTTTACCGAAACCGCAAGTCGGTACGCCTAACAGTTACCGAAATATGGTGAAATAAAAAGCGACACCATAGGTACGTGGAGCTTGCATATTAGACAGTACAATTTAGAAAATTAATTAAAATATGACTATCAAGATATTGTCAAATAAAGGGAGGATCCATATAGTTATGGGGTTTTCGTGTTAGGTGGTAAAATTTCCGAAACCGGTCATGTAAAGTTAATAAGCATCAGTAGCAATTTCATCTTAAAATAATTAGGTATTTCCATGGAGTTTAAGAACATCATGGGGTCTACCAAGATTAAATTTTAAAAGTTTTGTAAAATATATTTTGACATTTGTAAAGAGTATTAGAAATATGTATTTACCTAAAAGTTCCAGCTAGTACATCTAGCAGCTAGAGAGACACCATACAATAAAAGCGTATTAGATCTTGAAATTTCAGAAAACAATTATTGATCCTAACAAAAGTTAAATAAGATGGTACTTATATGGGTTAAGTGAGAACCTCAGACTCGTCAGTACAATTTCGATCGAAAGATTAATTCAGCTCTAAATTTTCTTTGGACAATTCCAAGCGTTCATCGGGCTCTGAAATAAAGTGAACATTTTTTGTCAATATCTAATATAGCAAGCGAGATATAAGGAATTATGTATTTTATGACGTCGTAAAAATAGAGACCCACATGGATTTGTACTTTTGAGTATTTGCTGTAAGAAGAAGAAATTTCAGAAAACAACCGTATATACCTTAATAGACAATTAAATGGGCGGGGGCACAGTGGCTTAGTGGTAGAGTGCTTACCTCTGGTGTATTGGGTTCTTGGTTCGATCCACGGCCAAGTCAGTTTGTAGTGGACATCGTATTCGTGGGTTTTCTCGGGGTACTCTCCTCCCACCTTTGCATTCCATCAATTCTGTCAACAACATTCACTTGCTTTAATCATAATCTCCCTGAGACTAAAATGCATAATCGTGGGTCGCTACACTGAAATATTTCCTTTTATTTAATTTTAAAATTAAATAGGGAGTTAAGTATGATCGTATTTCTATGGGTTAAGTGAATACTCCAATAGTTTCTGCAAAAAAAAAAAAAAAAAGATTAGTTAAATACCCTACCACTAAGCTACTGTGTCCCCGCCCACTGAATTGTCTATTAAGGTATATACAGTAGTTTTCTGAATTTTTTTCTTTTAGGAAAGACCCAAAAGTACAAATCCATAAAGATCTCTATTTTCACGTCATAAAATATATAATTCCTTATATCTTATTTACTATCTTAGATATTGACAGCGAATTTTCATTCTTTTGCACAGCTCGATGAACCCTTGGAATTGCCTGAAGAAAACCCAGGACTGAACTAATCTTTCGATCGAAATTGTACTGAGGTACTGATTTAACCCATAGAAGTACCATCTTATTTAATTTTGTTGCGACCAATAATTGTTTCCGAAATTTCAAGCTTTTATTTCACAGTGTTTCTCCAGATGTTAGATGTACTAGCTGGAAGTTTTGGGTAAATACATATTTCAAATACTGTTTACAAATGTCAGATTATATTTTCAAAAGCTTTTAAAATTTAATTTTGGTAGACTCCATGATGTTCTAACACCCCATGAAGATATCTAATTACTTTAAGATGAAATTGCTACTGGTGTTTATTAACTTTCCATGACCGATTTCGGAAATTTTAGCATCTAACACGAAAACCCCTTAACTGTGTTGGTCCTCCCTTTATTTGACAACATCTTGATAGCCGTTAGTCATATTTTAATTCAATTTCCGAATTGTAGCGTCAAGTATGCAAGCCCCACATACCTATAGTTTATTTTCCCATACCTCGGTATCCATAGGGCTTACCGAGTTGCAGTTTTCAGTAAAAAAAAAAAAAAAAAAAAAAATCAGTTCTTTACATTTTAGAGACATGTATTTCCATATATCTAAAACGCAGAAATTAAGTACCGCATTGGAACTCCATTGGAGTACTCACTTACTTTTGCATAGCAGGGTAAAAACGCCAGTGGTTCTCACTTTAAGGTTGAAAACATACTATTTTGTCTCTTCTCTGAGCATCGTGAATCTGTCGGAGCTGTACCATAGTTGGAAAGACTCACTGATCCTTCCTATAATGACCATGTAGTTAGAATTAAAAAAGGAGTAGCCGTTGGAGGAAAAACAATATTTTAAAATCCTTGCACCAGTAGTCGTCACCTTAAAATCAAAATGTTCCAGTAGTAGTCAGGATTTTCTACCAGTGTTCGTCACTCAAATAACTTGACATAATTTATTCAAAAACGCACTGTGTATCAGTTTAGGGTTAAGAATACAATATAAAGTAGTAAGCTTAATAACTTTGCATCACTTTTAGCACTCAAGAAATAAAATAAAAACGTTTTTACATACTTTTTAAAGCAATTTCAGAGAGAAAAATGTTAACTGAATTCAAAAGTTAACTGTATATCACTTCCACGTTAAGAGTACAATATTAAATACTATGTTTAATAACTATACGTCACTTTAAACTCTCAAGAATGAAAATAAACGTTTGTACATACATTTTAAAAACAATCTGAGAAACAAAATAAGTTAACTGAATTCAAAATTTAATTATACATCACCTTAAGCTTGAGAATACACTATAAAATACAGAGATTAATAAAAAATGAAATCTTTAAGTTTAACGTCCCACGATTATGCCGGTTAGGCTACAGGAGACGGAGATAATGAGAAATGAGTGAAATGGTGGAATGAAGAAAGTGGGAGGAAACGGGAGAACCCCGAGAAAACCCACGAGCACGGTGTTTGTCCACTACAAAGTCCACACGGCGCGAGTTGGGATCGAACCAGGGACCCCAAACACCGGAGGTTAACACTCTACCACTGAGCCACCGCGCCCCCCTGAGATTAATAATAATGCATTACTGAAGAATGAAAACAAAAATGTTTTAGCTACCTATATTGTATTTACATGTTACCGGTATTTCTCATTAACTTTTTTTTTTTTTTTGATACCTCATGATCAAGTGTAGGGATGCGCAAGAGAAAAGATTTGAGATTGTCTCCTCTCGAAAAGGTGCCGCGAAAGTTATGTCTCGTCTCGAAAACTGGATCCGTTTCTATTGGAAGAGCTCTATCACGTCTCGAATTTCGTAACAAAAATTCTGTCTCGTCTTGTCTCGTGCGCATCCCTAATCAGGTCCATAGCCAAAAACTTCATTTCGGAGGGGGTTCGATAGGGCTTTGGGATATCCGAATTTAGATATAGATAATCGATATTGACAAACTATCGAAACTTGTTCGAAATATCGAAAAATACAGCAATATCGAAATATAAACAATATCAAAAATCGAAAATATAGAAATATGAAAGAGATCAAAAATATGGATATATCGATCAAAAATGGATATATGATCTTGGAATACGATTTGGTGGAATAATGAGGGAGAAAAATAATCATTGATTAAATATTAAATTGAAAAGAAATAAGAGCCTGACGCTCAAATACTTATCTATCCGGCACCCATCTTGATCCCCATAAAATATCATGAAGTGCTTGATTGATTCTAAACCCAATAATAGTAATAGTAATTTAACAACAAACACAGAATATATAATTTACGCACCTTGAAATGTAGAAATTAATGATTGTAATCCCCAGCTTTCCAATAGACGTTTGATTTCTCCAAATGAAGATTCGGATATCTTGTTTCTTCTCAAGCAATAATGGGTTACAATAATCAGTTGCAGTCCAAAGCCAAGTCACTAAGTTAAGCATGAAAATAAAGAATTCATTAGTTAGATGCATACAAAATCCTACGCATATAAATCCGAATCTACTTGTATTAAATTGTAAATTTAAACAAACTAAATTATACTACTTTGGAAAGCGTCTCCAAATATAATGTTTTCATTCTAAAGTGAAGGAATTTTTAAAATCGGATGACCCGTTTGCGCTGTACACTCGCTATGCGTCCAATGTGAAATGAAAATGCAACATTGCCATTTACCTGGACCCACAACGTAAGTGAGTGAAGTTACTGTCTTTTACGCTAACATGTCGATGGCCAGCCCCCGTTTCAAACAGTAACTTCATTCACTTATGTTGTGGGTCCAGGTAAATGACAACGTTGCATTTTCATTTAAAATTGGGTGCATAAAGAGTATACAGCACAAACATCTCGTCCGATTTTTTTTAAAAAGTGTTCACTTTAGATTGAAAACGTCATATTTCGAGATGTTTTTCCTCTTACATTTTGTTGTAACTCTGATAATAACAGAGTTATCCTATGTCAGGGAACGTTTGAGACATCCTGTATACATCATAAGAAGTTCCTTTCTAAATTCTACACGGATGTGGTTTCATTGAATGTGAGGTGGGTGATACACATTAGGCCTTTTGGGAGTACGTCACACGGACGACCGTAATTTTGTGTTCAAAATTTTTATGAATTGATGGGATATGTGATACATATGGCCACGGACTAGAATTTTCTCAGTATGTCAAATATGCAATCAGATTTCATGCAGCTTAATTTGGTGAAAAGCTATTGCCAATTGAACGTTACATTTACCTCTTTCTTGCAGATGTTGAACCATGCCGTTAGCACGTGAGGAATGGATCGAAATAATCAAACTGTGGGGCGGGAGGAGTATATGTGCAGTGGTTGCCGATTGCAGTCATCCACAATGTGACTCTGTGTCACATGTTTCAGTGTCACAGTAATTAACTAAATTTGAGAAGACGGGGACATTCGTGAACATACATCGTAGCGGTTCAAACTCGCGGAACCTTTTTCCTTCCCCATTTTGAACCGGTACATGAAAATGCCATTTTCTCCATGTTTGCCTGCGCCGATTTTGAAAATTCCTTCACTAATCGATTTCTCTCGTCGAGTACTACAAGAAACAGTTAAAATCTCGCGGGCCCTTTTTTCTTCCCCATTTTGAACTGATACATGAAAATGCCATTTTCTTCATGCTTGCCTGCGCCGATTTTGACAATTCCTTCACTAGTCGATTTCTCTCGTCGAGTATTACAAGAATCAGTTAAAATCTTGCGGCCCTTTTTTCTTCCCCACTTTGAACCGGAAAATGAAAATGAGATTTTCTCTATGTTTGCCTGCGCCGATTTTGAAAATTCCTTCACTAATCGATTTCTCTCGACGAGTACTACAAGAATCAGTTAAAATCTCGCGGAACCTTTTTTCTTCCCCATTTTGAACGGGTACATGAAAATGCCATTTTCTCCATGTTTGCCTGCGCCGATTTTGAAAATTCCTTCACTAATCGATTTCTCTCGTCGAGTATTACAAGAATCAGTTAAAATCTTGCGGCCCTTTTTTCTTCCCCACTTTGAACCGGAAAATGAAAATGAGATTTTCTCTATGTTTGCCTGCGCCGATTTTGAAAATTCCTTCACTAATCGATTTCTCTCGACGAGTACTACAAGAATCAATTAAAATCTCGCGGTCGTCTTTTCTTCCCCATTTTGAACCGGTACATGAAAATGCGATTTTCTGCATGTTTACCTGCGCCGATTTTGAAAATTCTTTCAGTAATTTATTTCTGTTGTCGAGTACTATAAGAATCAGTTAAAATCTCGCGGGCCCTTTTTTCTTCCCCAAGCCAATATTTTTGTATATTTTGAATGTATTCAAGTATGGAACAAAAGTATTATATAATTCCCTTAGTAGGTTTCTCAACTTCATATTTTTCAACTTAAATTTTATTTATTTTAATTATTTATTTTCTTGTGACTCAATATTTAATTGCAATCGTTCATTGGGGAGAAGGGTGGCCATTCTCAAATATATAAATATAGTATTCTTAAAATTTATGTGTTCTCGTACTATTAGTTTCTTCCACTAGACCTGGAAATTGAAAAATTAATACCTGGAAAACCTGGAAAATTCAGGGAAATTGAGTTCCATATTTATATATGAACACTGCTATTTACAATTTTTTTTTTCGAATAGGGAGAACTGTACAAAAGGGTGTTTTGGGAATGGTATAACAATAGGTTTCTGGGAGTGTTGTTCGAAATGAAATCTTTAAGTTTTACGTCCCACTATTATGCTGGCTAGGCTAAAGATAACGGGGTGTTGTTCGCAGTGTTGAATTCAGACATTTACACCCGGGGGGGAATGTCAACTGCTCGGGGGAGGGTTATTTTTCTGTATTTTTTTCAAGAAAGCAGCATATTTAACAATTCCATTCACATACACATCTTACCTAATATTGAGACTAATTGCTGATAAATATTCAATGAGATTATAATTTTAAGAAAACAATCGTTTGATTTCATCTAAAACATTAAATAAAGACTGGCAAAAATAGTTTAGACTAAACTTTAACTGCTATTTACAGTAACTATTTTTATTATTTCCTATATTCAGTAATTACTGTTTGTTACTAATGTAAACATTTTTAAAAAGATTTAAATTAACTGAAATATTTTTTCTCCTAAAACAAACATACTTAGGAATATCTTAATAAAAAGTTATCATTCTTTCTCACACTTCTGATTCTAAATCAAACATATTAGCCTTGGTTTCTTCACTGCATATACATCAATAGTTTAGTTGACGAAATCTTCAGTAGGATTAGTGCCGTGTCGTGGAAAATCAGCGCTTGGCGCGAGAGTATACGACGGCATCCCCGTATATATGAGTGAGGTCGACAGACCAGCCGCCAAAGGTGGGAAAATTTTAAAAAGTAAACCCTGCTTTTCCTTGATTTTGAGCACTTTTCATTACTTTTTTCCTTTCATTTTATATATGTCCACATGTATTTCATTCCTCTGTTTTTCTTTCCTTCTTTTTTCTTTTTCCCTCCCGAATTTTTCACCCCTTACTTCGGCGCCCGGGGCCGTCGCCCCGCTTGCCCCTCCCCCATGGAACGGCACTGAGCAGGATCTTGGCCACCTTCAATAGCAATCTTTCACTTATATACTATTATCATATTGATAAATTCTATATAAGTCTCTAATCAAGGAGGGATAACTGTTCCTCCCTGATCCCTCTAAATGACGCCCACTGAATCTCACCCTTTAACTGAATTATTTTTAATTAAAGAAAGATGTGTTTACTTTAACAATCGTAAAACACATTTACGTCTGTTACTTCCGATGCGAGAAATGGGATTTAGGCGCCCTATTTCAAATAATGTAGGAACTGTATATTTTCAAGAACTGAAGTCTGCTGACATGAGAGATTATATGGAATGATCGAAAGATCTTCCCTATCTTTCCTTTCGTATCTCAACCTGTGCTAGTGCTACCTACTAATATATAATATAGGGCGAGAGTATAGTACCTACTAAAATACAAACCTTTCTTCAACAGTTAACAATTTCATGTTCTGCCAAACTCAGTCATAGCGTTAAGAAATACAAGTTTTATTCACTATTTGGTATTCTATCTTAGATGTTACATGTTAACATTTATATAGAATGGGTCTGCGTCATTTATATGTATATTGAGAGATCGGATTTCGTCTGCACGTACACGGACAGAAAAGCAAATAATTGGGTGAAGTAATTTCTACATTTTGTGACTGAAATTTTGGGAGTTTCTCCGGGGGGGAATGAATTTTCTTCGGGGGGGAGATTCCCCCCGGGCTACCCCCTGAATTCAACCCTGGTTGTTCGGTGGGGGTCAATGTTGCCAATTTTGGGTAAAGTCGCTAAATAAGGGGAATTCGACCTCAACGATAGCGTAGGTTGACCATAAAATTTTCAGTTAAAAACGGGACAGGTTCTTGCAACCCTAGACTTTTAGATCTACCTTTGTTCTTATCAGTGCCTTGATATCAGATTTCCTCCTCTCTCTCTTTGTTACAGAACGGGTACTTATGAAAAAGGAAAGACACGTTGAAATTTGTTCAACACACAACCAACTGCTAAAACCTCTGCTGCCTTTCGAGCAGTACTGCGAACTATAGAGTATGTTTAATATAGGGAATTTCAGTTCAATTTTTGCCTCTTTGTTATTATTAATTATTAATACTTTTAAAAGGAGTAAAGATACTGGGTTTGTTATTTACTTCTTTCATTTACATAGAACGGGACGAATACTACTTTTTCCATCTACTGACGGGACGGCCGGGACACGCCACTAAAACGGGACTGTCCCGGTCAAAACGGGACGTATGGTCGCCCTACGATAGCGACAAAAAATATTTTTTTCCGATTGGAGACTTTTTTGGGTGATTTTTAAATGACGATTTACCTACTTACACATTTAGCGACTTTCTGCTCCAAACAAAATGTTCATCTGTAGAGAAGCATTATTAGTTCAAAACAGTTTTTACGTTCTTTTTTTCTGTTTGTTTGTTTTAATCAGCGCAACTGATGAAGAGTTTGGAAATACAGCATACTCACTGCCCCACAATCCGGGGCGCGGTGGCTCAGTGGTAGAGCGTTCACCTCTGGTGCTTGGGGTCCCGGGTTCGATCCCAGCCCCCGCCAAGTGAACTTTGTGGTGGACAAACACCGTGCTCGTGGGTTTTCTCGGGGTTCTCCCGTTTCCTCCCACTTTCTTCATTCCACCATTTCACTCATCTCTCATCATCACCGTCTCCTTTAGCCTAACCGGCATAACCGTGGGACGTAAAACTCAAAGATTTCATTTCATTTTTTTTTTGCCCCACAATCCTGCATTGTTATGTTACCCTTGCCCTCTAACGAAGAACAACTACAAACTTGATGTCCTTTAGTTCGCAGAGTTTCCGTTGAGAAACACACGTAATACATCATTACCGATAGCAACAAGATTAGCTATAGATTGCGTGAATAAAGGCGAAGAAGATGTTTGTTATATTTGTCCTTTGGGGTCTTTTAATTATTCTGCACTTTTTCTTTTACAAAAAAATGATCCCTGAATTAAAGGATTGGTTGCGCCCTATTTACAAAGATGTGAGTAGAACCAGCGGCGCAAATCTGTCTTCAACATTGGGAGGGGGGGGGTAAGACCGTTACCATACTTTTTTTTGACGATGTCCAAAATACTTATGAAGTTGAAAAACAATGTTGTGGAGGATCAGAGTTGTTTTCAGCGTTGGGAGGCTGCAGATTTGAGGCTTATTCTGGGGGACATCTATTTTATCTCACGTTCCTTTGTAGCAATCGGACAAAAATAATCAAATTTCTCCCAAAAAACACATTTCAAATCGGATTATTGGGGAGAAGTCCCCCTCAGTTCCAAGATTGGAGGGGACATGTATCCGTCATCCCCCCCCCCCCCACGGATTTGCGCCAGTGAGTAGAACATATTGTTTAGTTAGATCTACAACTTTAAAACAATGCTTATAGACAATGAATTTCTCTATTATTTTTTATAGCGACTTTTCACCCAAAATTGGAGTCGTCATATCCCGTTTCGCAAACTTATTGCCAACATTTTGGAAACTGGTTGCGAAGAGAGCTACAATGGATGAGTCGAGTTATTTCGTCGCTTCCGCTGTGAACCTAAGTACAAGATTCCAAAGAGATTAAGAAAAAATGAAATGAAACCTTTGAGTTTTACGTCCCACAGTTATGCCGGTTAGGCTAAAGGAGACGCTGATGATAAGCAATGAATGAAAGGTGGAATGAAGAAAGTGGAAGGAAACGGGAGAACCCCGAGGAAACCCACGCACAAGGTGTTTGTCCATCACAAAGTTCATTTGACGGGGGCTGGGATCGAACCCGGGACCCCAAGTACCGGAGGTGAACGCTCTACCACTGAGCCACCGCAGCTCTTAAGAGATTAAGAGTCACAAACATAGTCACTTTCAAATTTGTAATATATATAGGTCTATATATTGCATCACTGACTAATAACTAAAATCCTTGGATTGTATATATAAAAGTCGCCCCCTGCCCGTAAAAAGCTTCATTCGAACTCGGAATCGAACAATTGCATCTGTAAAACAGTGCTGATTTGATTTTAACGTTCCTTTCAGCAGCAAGGCTGTATGAGACGTGGACCTACAGATTAACGTGGAATCCGAACCACATAAGCTCCGGCCGGGAATCGAAAAAATGAAATGAAATCTTTGAGTTTTATGTCCTACGGTTATGATGGTTAGGCTAATGGAGACGGTGATGAGTAATGAATTAAATAGTGGAATGAAGAAAGTGGGAGGAAACGGGAGAACCCCGAGAAAACCCACGCACACGGTGTTTGTCCACCACAAGGTTCACTTGGCGGGGCTGGGATCGAACCCGGGACCCCAAGCACCAGAGGTGAACCTTCTACCACTGAGCCACCGCGGCCCCCGGCCGGGAATCGAACCCGGGTGTCCCACGCCAAAGGCGTGTTCACTAACCACTTAGCCACGAGGGAGCTCATCTATAAGGCAGTGTAAGCAAACAAAAAAACGCACACTGGATGTTTGCGCAACTGAGGATCAAAACATTCTCAATGGAGTATGAGAAATAGTTAACGCCAATCAAAGTGTGCTTTTGCTTATTTATTACTTCGTTAATACTTAATTCCTTCTAGAAATAGTGAAACTATACTATGAAGAAACACTAATAAACTAATAACAATTACGTTGTATTTCTTACCACACCACGACCATTTTTACCACCCATAGAATTTGAACCTAGTACTATACTGCATTAGTCACGCCGTAACGAAAGATGAACATCTGGCACTCGTAGCTGTTGAAGCTACCTGTATATCACGCGGCCTGCGTTGGTACTCCTCAACATAAATACCTCACAGCCCAAAGCCAGGAAACATCACAGACAGAAGACAGGGGCACAAGCAGTGCCTGACACTTCACGAACTCTAAACCCGCCAAGACTCAACTCAACATGACCTTCAATTACGTTCTAGAAACCAAACCAATGCTAAGGCACAAACTTACCAACTTCCTATATGAAAACACAAGAAAAAAAATCTAACTTTTTTGGTTCCAAAGTGATGACATAACAATAATACTAAAAAGGTTTTAATTTTCAGTAACCCAAACATTAATTAACTAGGGAACATAACAAAGCAAAAATAAATAAAAATAAAAATAAATTAAATTAAAAAATAAAAATCTGACAAGTAAACTCTCCCTGACTACTTTTTTTTTTTAATTTCAGTGAGGCTGTATAATATGTTAGTATCTTCGTAAAATATATATATTTCAATGTAAACAAGTTCTTTAAACAAAAGAAAGCTTTGTAGTAGAGCGCTTACCTCTGACGCGTTAGGTCCCTGGTTCGATTCCTGCTCCCGACAAATAGCCTTTTGGTGAACACTGTAGGTGTGGTTATTCTTAAGACTTTCCAGTTTCCTTACATTTTCTTGATTCCACCATTATCATGTATCTCATTGTCACCTTCTCTCTTACATTGATGTACAATCATGGGGCGTTAAACTAAAAGCAAAAAAAAAAAAAAAAAAAAAAAAAAAAAATTTGCAAATATCCTAGTAAAAATGAGTTTTCTAGACTACACAAGTGGCCCCGCGTAGGGTAGTCGGTAGCGCTCTCGCCTTCGGTGCGAACGGTTCCGGGTTCGATCCCGGGGGAGAACTCGGTCGAAAAAGTATCAAAAGATTTTAAGTCCAGCCATCCTGAATGAGGTTTCCTTGGGTTTTCCTCATTCACAGCAGGCAAATGCCGGAGTGGTACCTAACATATAGGTCCCAGGCCGTTTTCTTCCTTCCCCAATCCTTTCTTCCCTTCCTTTCCCCGGATAGTGTACTCGCCGAGGAAAGTCATCCCTCATATGGGGTAACAAGGCCATTGATGCCGAAAGCCCAGAAATCTAAATCCTAAATCTTCACTACACAAGGAAATTTCCGCGCTGAAAACGGTTTATTAGCAATTATGTTAAGCAGTCCTGTAGTAAATCTGCACCAAGTAATAAATCGTCACATATAAAATGGAATGAATAAACACATAACATTCATTTTGCTACCTTGAAACATAATATGTTTCAAAACATTAATATTCAAAGTTTTTTCAAAATTCAGATTCACCCATTCCATTCTCCTCAATCATTTACGAGTTACAATAGTAAGAATTGTAGTCATAAACTACATTACTTACTTAGTACTATATTAAAGCAAGTTACACTAAAAGAATATATAATTAATGGGAATATTTAACTAAAGTAATAGTTAACTATTGTACTTACCCAGGCTTCCCAGGTTTCCTTCCTCTCTTCTGTTCCGTTTGTAAACAACCTCGTTTCGCAAGCAAAAGACGGTAGTTCAATGACGTCAGCCATGGCGAAAGAAAGAGTGTCTATAGGCGGTCTGGATCTTACACACAGATGGACGTATATAACGTATAGCTGAAGTATTTAACATACGTATACGTATGTAAAATACAGAAGATTGTTAGATATCAGACATCCTGCAGAGACATGATGTAATATCTAAGCGGGTAAAAGGCAGTACCTATGTAGTATATGGATAAAGTACGCTCCGTACAGATTTCCTTAGTAAACATAACGAATCCTTGTATTTGTACAATATACCGCTGTCCGGATAATGGATTTTTCTCAGTGTGGCAGAAAGTTTCGGAAAGTGTTGCTATTTTCACTGCTAGCTTCTCATTTTAAATAGTGTATATTTACAACGAAGGGGGGGGGGGTGCACGTGCACCTTTCTGTATATACGGTGTATATATTAAAATACATAAAAATGAAAGCGACTATGTTTTTGTTTTAATAACTCTTGAACCACACTACCGATCTCAATCAAATTTGCCACATAGATGAGATTCGTTCCTGGAATGATTTTTATGATTTCACTTTGACGGTGAAACTTAAAGGAGGAGGTGATTTATAAAAATGATAGAAAATGACCGTATTAGTGTCGAATCCATAGTTTTAGGGATCGCTGAGATGAACAATGTTACTTTCGATGCCGTTTAAATTTAAATTCAGCCCTGCAATTTGGGGAATATATATATGATCAAAGATGACCGATATTAGAGAGCAGTTCATAGTAAAAAGTGACTACGTAACGGAATATATTACTAACTTTTCTCATTTTAACAAAGCGAAGCGGGTAATTGAAGTTAGTATTAGAAAAAGTAATCATTTGGTGTAAGCGTAAAGTTGAAATCTATGATCTAAAACCTAATTTTCTTTACATTTGTTTAAAGAAGTAAGTGGTACAGTACCATGTATATAATAGAAAATGTATTTACTTACATTTAATTTATGGTGCCTTATTTAATCTGTTCGTATCTAGTATTTGAAATAGAAAGAAAATTTTAATACAATGACATATCTACCTAAGGATAGGTTTGTGGAGCGAGAAGACGCCAAGGCAGTGATACCAGTCCAGCGGTAAGTGCTTTGATACGTGAACTTAAAAAAAAAAAATGAATTTTGAGAAGTTACAGACAAATGACGATTCAAGTGATTGTAAAACAATCGGTATGACGAACCTATTATTATTAAGCAAGTTAAGACAAAATATTAGGCGATTGCACTAGGATTAGACGCGCATCCAGAAATTTTTGTTGGGGTGTGTGTTCAACACAATGTTCGTGTAGTGTTGAACGGGTATTATTTTGTACTGAATTGTAAAATACTTCCATCTATATTTTCAGGAAAAAAATAATAGAACTAGGTTGTTTTTTTTTTTTTTTTATATATAAGAGAAAGAGCACAGATGAAGTGTAAAATCAAATGTTCATGCTACATCAATCATTTCCCTGGTAAATTTATCAAGTATAATTTTATTAAGTTGAGTGTTGAGTTATTAGTTTTATTAAGTTATTTTAGGAAGCTTCTGTGGAATCTGGATCCGTTGAAACCGCCTTGGATGCACCCCTGACTAGAGTGCAATAAAAATATGACAAGAATGAAAAATAAGAATAAGAATATGATCTCTGTTTTTTAAAAAAAGAAAGAAAACAAAAGGAAAAAAACTTCGCGACTAAGAAGAAGCCTGTAATTTAAATAAGAATCCATTAAAACAAGCCTTTTTTATTTAAAAAGTTTGAAATAAGAAGTGTAAGTTTAAAAAAAAAAGAATATGACATGGTATAAACATTCGTGACTTAATGACAAGTTATTTGTTTAAAATGTTTCTTAGAAAACTAAGAAATACATTAGCAATCAGTTGAAATAATTATTTTTTTTGGATGAACTTAATTAAAAAGTTCTTGGGTAAACTTAATTAAAAAGAAGTCTAAGATTATTTTAACATTTTATATTTCAATATTATATATTAATTACATTACCATACTTCCTTCACTTTTTTATACTTAATTTTTGTTTTGTAACAGTAACTAAAAGTAAATAACTCATTCATCCTTTGGCGTATGGTAAATAACTCATTCACTCTATGGCCTATGGTAAAAACTCATTCACCCTATAGCTTATAGTAAATAACTCATTTACTCTTTGGCTTATGGTAAATAACTCATTCACTCTATGGCCGATGCTAAATAACTCATTCACCCTATAGCCTATGGTAAATAACTCACTCACTTTCTGGCCTATGGTAAATAACTCATTCACTCTATAGTCTATGGTAAATAACTCATTCACCCTATAACCTGTGGTAAGTAACTCATTCACTCTATGGCTTATGGTAAATAACTCGTTCACTCTATGGCCGATGGTAAATAACTCATTCACCCTATAGCCTATGGTAAATAACTCACTCACTCTATGGTCTTTGGTAAATAACTCATTCACTCTATGGCCTATGGTAGATAACTCATTCACCATATAGCCTATAGTAAATAACTCATTTACTCTATGGCCTATGGTAAATAACTCATTCACTCTATGGCCTATGGTAAATTACTCATTTACTCTATGGCCTATGGTAAATAACTCATTCACCCTATAGCCTATAGTAAATAACTCATTCACTCTATGGCTTATGGTAAATAACTCATTCACTCTATGGCATATGGTAAATAACTCATTCACTATATAGCCTATAGTAAATAACTCATTTACTCTATGGCCTATGGTAAAAACTCATTCACCCTATAGCCTATGGTAAATAACTCGTTCACTCTATGGTCTTTGGTAAATAACTCATTGACTATAGCCTATGGTAAATAACTCATTCACCCTATAGCCTATAGTAAATAATTCATTCACTCAATATCCTATGCCAAATAACTCATTGACTCTATAGCCTATGGTAAATAACTCATTCACTCTATAACCTATAGTAAATAACTCATTCCCTCTATGGTTTATGGTAAATAACTCATTCACCCTATGGCCTATGGTAAATAACTCATTCACTCTATGGCTTATGGTAAATAACTCATTCACTGTATGACCGATGGTAAATAACTCATTCACCCTATAGCCTATGGCAAATAACTCACTCACTCTCTGGCCTATGATAAATAACTCATTCACTCAATGACTTATAGTGTTGCCCACAAGAGAGACAAGACAAGAAACAATGTCTCTCGTCTCAATTCATGAAGAATTATTTCTTATGTTGTCTCGATTTTCAGAAAGCTTTCTTCGTCTATTCTCGAAATTTTTCTGTTTTCCTTTTGTAAATTTAGGTACAATATGTATGTCCTAATTTTCTCTTTAATTTCATCTAGAAGTTACCAGAATTCATCGGTGTCAGAAAAGACACATAAAGAGAGTGATATAACACAATTAACCCGCATTTATTATTGGAGTATATTGTGTAATGACTTGCGTATCTTTAAACTTTAATATATACTCCTCATTATGTTTGCACAATCTCTGCATCAATTTATAGTTTTTATTCTATGAATCATGTAATATTAATATAGTGTTTGAGATAAAAAAAAAAAATGGGTGGACCAGTGTTGCCTATGAGAACAAAGAAATTTGTCATTTCGTGTCGAATTTCAAAATACATTTTGCGTCTCGTTTTCGAAAGGAGGCGACACACTTCTCGTCTCACGGACAGCACTAATGGCCTATGTAGCCGAAAGGTTCAATGCTGCGTTGACAAAACTTGTGTTAACGTCTGTCCGTAGAATACTGGATCCACTTTCTATTCCTACTTCTGCGAATCTACCTGAATAGTGTTCTTCCATCTGTGTCTATTATAAGTATTGCTATTGGTCGTTCTCCGATTATGTTCCCAATCAATATTTTGAAATCTTTCCCACTTTCTTCCGTTGTGGTCTCATGACCTCTCAACTTGAGCCTCCTAGACTGAATTACTCTAGCAATGCTAGGTAAAAAATATACATTACGCATTCCCTAGAAATTCCGCCATTCCACATTTCAGTCCGTGTTCGTTTCGGATATTCGCCTCAGGATTTTACGCGTTTGTACAAGTTCGTTGATATGTATTTGATGATTGAAATGATACTCTACTGTCTAAAGATCTCTCCACCTCATAAAAACCGCTTTAAGAGATACAGTTTCCCAAAGTATTGACATTAACAATGTGAACATTTCAGCACACTGCTCTTCTTTTCATTCAGTGAAATGAAATGAAATCTTTAAGTTTTACGTCCCACGGTTACGCCAGCTAGCCTAAAGGAGACGGTGATGATGACAAATGAATGAAATGGAAGAATGAAGAAAGTAGGAGAAAGTAGGAGAACACCAAGAAAATCAATGCACACGGTGTTTGTCCATCACAAAGTTGACTTGACGTGAGCTGCAATCTAGCCAAGGAACCCAGGCACTAGAAGTGAACGCTCTACCATCGAGCCACCGCAGCCCGTTATTTTTATTCAACACAACGAAAACAATATTGACTAAAGAACCTAATTAAACTTGTTAAGAAAATGTTCAGATGAAAAATCTTAGTGTCAACATTTGAAAGAATTTGGACGGAATGAAAAACGGACAGAACGAAGAAAGAACAAAAAGTAGTAAGAGGGAAATTAAGAGAAAAAGAAAGAAAAGAACAGAAAAGAAAATAGGAGAGAGAAAAAACAGAAGATAGTAAGAAAGGAAAAACGAAAGGCGAAATTAAGAATTAAATTTAGTAACAAAGGAAGTTAAAAAGAATGAATGAATGAATGAAAGAGAGGAAGGATGGATGAGATAGAAAGAAATAATTTAAGAAGAAACAAATGAATGAGGCAAAGAAAATGTATAAATGGAAGGAAACGAGCGAAGAAAAGATAAAAAGAAAGACAGGAAAAAATATAGTAGAAAGGAAGAACAAAAAGACAGAAAGAATGAACGAATGAAAGATAGATGGAACAAACGAAAGAACAAAGGGAAGAATGAGAGAGCAAGCAAGAAGGAAGAAAGAGCAAATGAACGAATGGATGAAAGAAAGAAAGAACAGAAAGTAGTAGGAAAGGAAGGAGAACAAGTAGAAAGAAATAGAAATCGATTTAAAAGAAAGAAAGGAACAAGAAAGAAAATAGGAAAAAAACAAATAAGATAGGAAAAAGAAAGAACGAAAGATAGTAAGAAAGAGAAAACGAAAGACGAAATTAAGACAGAAAGGAAGAATGAAAGAAATGACAAGTGACCGAAAGAACGGAAAAAGGGAAGAAATGAAGAATCATAAAATGAAAGAGAAAACGACTAAAAGAAAGAGTAAACAAATAAAATTAATAAATACATAATGAATGGAAAAAGATAATCTATATTGTAAAGATTTTTTTTAATAAAAAAAAGATAAAACAATATACCTGTCTGTGCGTAGGCGTGCATTGCCCACTACAGGGTCATTTTTTGGGAAACCAAAGAGTAAAGTCATCGTTGCACAACGAAATCCAATTAGTTGTTCCAGAAAGGCTGACCTAAAATCATATTTAATCTCTGTCTGACGGAGATGAAAGATAGAAAGGAAAAAATTAGGAAAGAGAGAATAAGCATCAGGAACAAAATGCAATGACGGAGAGAACAAAAATTAGAAAAAAAAACAAAAGAGGAAAAGAAATAAAACAATAAAGACTAGAAATTAACATCGAAAGAGAGAGAGAGAGAGAGAGAGAGAGAGAAAATAAAAGTTTATTCAGTAGGTAATTATGTAAAGCATGTAGACATTAATTGACAATTCTAGGCCTTAACAGACAATGGTTAGTTTAGCCAAATAAAAAAAAATAAATAAAAAGTGGTTCAGGTTTTTGAATTCTCCTCTGCCCTCTCTCTCTCCACCCCATTTACAAAGTAAGTAATGAATTTAATAACTCCTTCTCGTACCTCTATAAAAAAAAAATATTAATTTTCATTCTGGAACTGCCCGATGAAGGGGAAGTTTTCTTTAATATAATTTTCCCGTTTTTTTAAAAAAATTAATAATACAAATATACTTAACCCTCATGAGGTCAAAAGTTTGTTTCTATTATTCATAAGTGTATTTATAGAATTCTTTATAAGAAACTTTTTTTTCTTGTTTGTTATTGGTAACAGAAGTGACTATTCATTACACTGTAAACGATCAATGGAAGGACATTTATTTTTTAAAAAAAGAGACATTCAACTTTCCAGCTTCGGTGTTACGAAACTCGTTTGGCTCGTCCAAATTGATTGCCAGTTCCCTGTTTCCCAAAAGTTTTGGTTATGAAATGACTTTCCAAAAAGGCGAAATATACAAGGTATGTTCAAAAAGAAACCGAACTTTCGCTATAACATCTTTATTACTCAACATGTTAAGCACTGTTCTCTTCAAAGTAGTTACCTCTACTGGTAATATACCGTCTCCAAAGTTTCTTCCATTTATGGAAAACCTGCTGGAACTCATTTCCTAGGATGGCGCGCAGGTCTCTTGTAGCACTGTCCTGAATCTCCTATATGATTTGAAAACCACGCCCTTTCAAAGTGATTTTAAATTTGGGAAACAGGAAAAAAATCTACTAGGGGTAGTTATGGAGAACAGAGTGGGTGGGACACAACGGTTGTCTGGTGGTTTGCAAGATAACTACAGATGAAGAGCGAAACGTGAATATCCGCATCGGCACGGTGCACCATCCAAGACTGATTTCCCCGCAATTCAGTCCCCTTCCTGTATACAACATCCCTCAACCGCTTTGAAATGCACTGGTAAAACTGTTTGTTTACCATTTGACCACGTGATACAAATTCATGATGGAGAATGCCCTTTCACAACAACAAACACAACTAAGATCACCTTGATTTTTGACCGACTCATGAGTGCTTTTTTTGGGGCAAGAAGACCCTGAATGCATCGAAAAGCAATTAAAATGTCTCTATAAATGTTTGTCCAAGTCTAGAACAAAATTTCACACACGCATGTTGTTCTTATCTATGTGTCATTAATCCGACAAACAGCTTGTGCGCATGCTCCCTTCAGTGGCTACTGCTCGGCGACTAACGGTCATAGCGAAACGAAAAAAAATGTCAATTTGTTGTCTGAACCTGGCGGTCGGTGCACACAGTTGCCGCAGCGCGCTTCCTCAGCCAATTGGCATTCCATTTTAGGATTTAGGATTCAGATTTCTGGGTTTTCGGCATCTAAGATTTGAGGGATGACGTCCCTCGGTGAGCACACTATCCGAGGAAAGGGAAGGAAGGAAGCGGCCTGGGTCCTATAAGTTAGGTACCACCCCGGCATTTGCCTTTTGTGACTGAGGAAAACCCAGGAAAACCTCATTCAGGGTGGCTGGCCTGAAAAAGCGTGTTACTCTTTTTCGACCGAGTGACCCCACCGGGAATCGAACCCGGGACCGCTCGCCCCGAAGGCGAGAGCGTTAGTGACTACGCTACGCGGGGCCACGCATTCCATTTTAAAAGTACGGTCTCTTTCTGAACACACCTCGTATGTATATCATAGTTCACACTCGAAAATGATTCAGGGGTACGGTGGCTCAGTAATAGAGTGCTTACCTTTGGTGCGTGAGTTCCCTGGTTCGATCCCCGATCAAGTAAGTTTATGGTGGACAACATTATGTCTGTAGGTTTTCTCGGGGTTCTCCCGTTTCCTCCCACTTTGTGATTCCACCAATGCTTCCATAAATCATTCATTTGCCTCAATCATTCGTCTCCCTTAGCCTAAAAACCATAATCGTTTGACGCTAAACTAAAATATTTTATTTTATTTTATTTTCGAAAATGATTCACTGATCATTTGCTACGTTTTGTACTGATTGATTTGTGAGCTCTATAGTTTGAGTTTAATTCATTCTTCCTGTGACAAAGTCTTCAACAGCATTTAACAAAGCCATTAATTACTTTTCTATGCTTTAAATTAGGTGTTATAGTGGATTTAGTTAACCAATGCTTAAGGGTCTTCACTACAGCGAAATTAAACTACGGCTAATTCTAGAGTTTTTCTCTAATATCTTCAAAACAGATAAAAATATTCGAAAAGCAGAAACGTAGTGAACTAGACAATACGATTTTGCATGTGATAAGGTTATCACAACTCATCTATCTGCTTTCGATTTGCAACTGTAGATAGAATTAGCATTTTTTGCGGGTTCTGTAAATAGCGACATACCAAAAGCAGATAGGCGAATTGTGGTAAAGGTATCACATGCAAAATCGTATTATCTAGTTCACTACGTTTCTGCTTTTCGAATATTTTTATATGTTTTGAAGATATTACAGAAAAACTTTAAAATTAGCGGCAGTTTAATTTCGCTGTAGTGAAGACCCATAAGATCAGGAATATAGCTGTTGAAAGAGCGTTCACCATTCATGGAGTGTCAATGTTGCCACTTTCCGTTGTCCCCAGGTGGCATAAAGGAGAACTAACCTGATCTTAGCTTTGAATAATATCACGCATAGCTCTTGACTTTCCATCTAAAGTGTTGTTTTTGCTTGTGTTCAAAATATAACACGCTTGTCCTATGCATTTTTGTTCTAAATACATAGAAGAAATGACAATTAGAAAAAAAAATAGAAAATTTGACCAAGTTCAAAGCTAATCTTTGAAAAGAGATAATTCAGAAACCAACCAAAGGTTTGCATGCGTAAATACTTCACCTGCCTATTAGGGTATAAACATACCAAAGGTCTACGGCTATACTTAATGAAAATTGGCTAAGTTCATATGGAAATATGTGCTATGATAGTCATGCTTTTTCAAATAATATCAATGAAGAATAATAATACGTTTTTACTGCATAGTGTGATTTTATTTCAATTGCACAACATATATATTATGGTATCAACACAACTCAATTTTAATACATGGCACTGGTTCCAGGATTACTTCTATTTTATCGTGTTATTTTTAGCACCAAAAGAGTTGCAGTTAACACAGCCCGGTGATGACTAGTATGAAAATAACACTGCGGCGGTGTTAAAGAACTATGTGAATGAATGAAGGAACGCTTCACTCCAAGGCCGTAACTTGTGGGGGGGCAGGGGGCAAGTGCCCACATATCAAAGCTCCTCGCCGGTTGAGGGGGGCCCATTTTAAGCCAAAATTTTCTTACTCCATGTACAATACGAACATGAAATTATAAATGAAACATCAAACAGGCTCACTACATTACATAAACAAAACAGTACACAAAAGGTCAATAAAACAAAAATGAGTCTTGGGCCTATTTGAGTAAAAAAAAAAAAGTCTACTATTAGTGACCCTAGAAATAATATTTATTCGTATGGCTTTGAGATTTGTCAATATTATCCCCTTAATTAATTTGTCATGTATGGAACGGGCCCAGGAGTGTAACTAACGGCCCCGCAGAATTTGCCGTGCGGGAGGGCCCACAGACTCCGGGGGCCCATAAAGAGTAAGAGAAAGATGGAAAGAGGGAGCCCAAGAATTAGAAAGACAACTTTTTCTAGTGGGCCTAAATACCCGTATTAATGCTTGCCTCTCCAAAAAAAATCTAAGTTACGGCTCTGCTCCACTTCCATCTGTACGTACGTCGATAGTGCATTTGTCGGTTGGACCAACAGCGATATCTTTCCAGGTTCATGAGATAGACATTTAACATTAGAGCTTCTTTGGGACTTTTTGAAGGCCTCCCGCCTGGAAACGGTGCCGCTTTCGATCCATGTTCATTAAACATTTTTTAAAACATTTAATGTCTATTATCACTTACTTCAGTTTGTTGATGCACTATCGCTCCACCCTGTATACTTTTTTTTTTTTGGCTATGTGTCCACATAAAATGTGTCTTTAGCTCCTAAAATACGTTAGTAATTGTAATTTTAGTTTAGGCATAAATAATGATTGTCAAAGGTGCATTAAATGAAAAAAAGAACAATTACAATATTCATAGTACAAATTGCAACAATACGTTGAAAATTCCACACACATAGAACAAGAATTTTAGGAAGGATTCAAAAACTGGATCAAAAGATTGCGATGTTGGCCAAGATTTTTAGAAATGATCCCAAAAACTGCATCAAAAGATTGCGATCTTGGTCAATAATTGAATACCTGAATTGCAGAACATCCCAAGTCCCCCGGAGTACTTTTGTGAATTTAAAAGAAAGAAGAGAAGATTATACGTGGCATGCTATTGTGTTTAGCTTAAATTATTTTGTATTTTTTTTTAAATAGAAGTTTTGGATTTGGATTTACGTATTATGCAAGTGAATAGCCCTTAAAACATAGATGCTAACATAAAACACACACACACACACACACACACACAAAACGCAAAATACGAAGAAACAGTGGACTTGGAATGTTATGCAATTCAGGTCTTCAATTAGTTTTTGGATCAGGGGCACAAAATTTTGGAACGGCCCCTAAAACGAGCTTTCGTATTTTTTATGGAATAAGCACATCATACTGAGTTAACTGATATTTTGGTTTTGGCTGTACTTTATGTAGTTCTTCAGATACAAGGCTACAAGAAAAATTTTGATTGAAATATATTGGATCTTTTGATCCAAATAATATTATTCACAAAGTACAAAAGAAGAGAGAGAAAAAAGGATTTTTTTAAAAGAAAATTAGCGTAAACCTAATTTCCATTAATTTACATCTTTCATCGTTGTCTAAAGGAAATCAGAATTCCATATTTCATATCCTAACACAGTGAATATCATACCCGATATTCCAAGAGTAACAGGATTTTTGGATCCCAGAAGTCCAGGCTCTAGGTCCCAGGCAGTAGAGATAACCTGCCAAATACGCATTCCAATATTTGCTTTCTTGTGTGGGATAAAGGTTCACATAAGCATGGCGATTGTGTTAGATCCAGTTTCTTTTACATCGGCTGATTTAATATATTAATTTAAACTGGATGTTACTTCTGTGATACTGCTTCAATTTGTTCATTTGGCGTATGTTCTATTCATTGTGAAATTAAACGTTCATAGATTTACATCTTACTCTGCTGTTTTATCTGGATCGATAAGTTATTATAAAGTTTTGTTGTTGCTATACGTATAATGGGTCTAATACTGTGTCATAAATCTAGTTGTGCTCGTCGTGGTAATTTATAAAATGATAATTACGTGGAACGAAATCTAACCAATTACATTTTTAGTATAGCTTCTCCAGCACTATTAATAAAAATGATTTTTTTATCGTTAAGATTACTTTAATAAAACGCTACATATACTTCGTTGATACTAGCGTATTCACTGTATTCTCCAATTTTCTTTTTTTTCTTTCCTATCAAACCAAACGATTTTAATTATTCATATTTAAAAATTGTTATCTTTTTCTTCTGAATACAGAATTTAAACAATTTTCCTGTTTATTGTTTTTCATGTTATAATGGGAAAGATGAAACATATTGTTATTTTTTCGTTAAAAATTGGAATGTAGAATACTTTTTTTTTAAAAAAAAAATAAAAATTTTCGAGTCAAAAAAGCCGTGGAAAGCAATTACTTCTATCTCTACCTCAAACGATTTAGTAATTTACTGGATCAAGAGCAGTTATACTTTGAATGTCCATGTTCGCTAACTCTATCGAACAAAGGCAATGCATTTTAGATCATTAGGCTGTGTAAGAGAGATTTCTTCTTCTTCTTCTTCTTCTTCTTCTTCTTCTTATTATTATTATTATTATTATTATTATTATTATTATTATTATTATTATTATTATCATATTATTATTATTATTATTATTATTATTATTATTATTATTATTATTATTATTATTATTATGTTTGCTATGTTTTATGTTATCGATTCCTATGCTTTAAGAAAAAAAAACATGAGTTACTATTCACATAGCTATGAATATTGGAATTATTATTGTGGTTTGGAGAGTCTCGCAAATAAAAAAAAATATTCAACAGAGTATGCAAACAAAAAAAAAAATGTTTATAGCAGTGAAGTAGATAATGTCTATATCAGTGGATACTGTTTACGAAACATGGGTTTTAAAGTACCAAATCATAGCATAAAAAACAGCACGATTTCAGTTCCTTTGAATTGGAAATGTTAAATTTAAAAAGATTGACATATTCTCTAAGTACTGTACAACATATATTTTAGACTTACTGTACGAATCAAGTGAAAATTTTATGAGATCTAATTGATAGTTTTTAAGTAATGACATTTAGAAACGTTAAGGTAAAATGTAATATTAAGACTGCTGTTCTTTTATTGTTTTAGATAGGGAGAGAGAGAGCTTGACAATTTTTACAGTCTTAACAAGGAATTATTTCTGCTTAATTAACTGTTATCTATAATATATTGTATTTTATATTACTACTCTTTCATTTTACTGTTTTCTTATTTATTATTATTACTATTACTATTTCATTACTACTATTATTCTATCGTAATGTAGAGCTCATACCACAAAATGTGCTGTATTTTTGCCAACAAGCTGTTCGCGGCACTGAAATAAAAGATCAGTGCCGTATTTACAATTTTGTTTCGGGGTGGGGGTTTGCTAACTTTCGTTGAGGGCTTTGCCTGATAATGTGGAAATTCTGCAAGATATTTCATATACTTTACTATAGTAAGTAAGATTTCGGAGGGGGCTTAAGCCCGGAAGCCCTCCTAAATACGCCACTGTAAAAGATTATTATTTTTTAGCAACTTCTCTACTAATTTCTTTAAAAATTCGTTTTGTAAGTGCGATAAAGTTCACTAACACATTTAGATAGGCAATGTGTAATTTCGCGAATCGCTTAAGGTATATCTGAGTTTCAAAGCTAGGGCACTTCAAAATTTTTATTTTCGTACTTTTGTCAGTTTTCATTTCAAGTTTCTTAGGACCTGTTTCTGTCAATTAATATAAAGACTAAAACACTTCATGAGATTTTGACCTGTTGTTTTTCAACAGATTGTTTTTACATTCTGACAATCAAGGTTTGTCGAAAAAATAAAGGAATAAACTTTTGTTTCTTTTCCTCATCGGCTTTCCTCACTGGTCTCGTTAACAGGACATGTGTCTTTGGTGCATGAGGTCCGTGGTTTGACTCTTGGTGGAAGAGCATTGAACACACTACAGTGGTCCAGATTCCAGTTTAAACTGTAGATCTTGTAAAATACAGCCTGGCTGTTGACAAAGCAATTAAACGTATATACAAAGCCTGTCCAGAAAGAAACCGAACTTTCTAAATATAGTGGCACTTACTGTTTGTGTAAATTTTTCAGATTTATCTCTTTCAAAATAACTTCCCTTCACTTTACTTTGTTCCATTGCTAGAGCTCACTTTTTGTAATTAGCTTGGAGGTTTCGCAGCGAATTTTTTCATTATATTTTTTACGGATTGGAAACGGCGTTCTTTCACGGTGTATTTCCACTTCGAGAATAGATAGAAGTCTGTAAGTGTCAAATCAGGAGAGTAGGATGGTTAGGGTAAAACACTTGTATTGTTCTTCTGAAAAACTTTTCAATGAGGAGCGCCGAGGAGCATATCATGGTTCAACGTTCATGTTCCATTTCGCCAAACTTTCGGTCTCTTCTTCCTTAAAACCTTCCTCAAACTGCTTATCACTTCTAAATAATACTCTTTGTTGATGGTTTGACCATCTGGAATGCATTCCAAATGAACAACTACAAAAATCAAAGAAAACAATGATCATTGCTTTAAGATTTTGAGTGATTTGCGCATGCTTTTTGCTCTCAGCAAATATTTTTCTCATCCATTAAAGTAAATCTGCTTTTGTTTCAACATAGCCGTAGACTGAAGTGTAGACACCTGCTACTTTTCAAGAAACTATCATCTTCGTTTGCACGATTCAAATGATTTTCACAAATTTCTACACCTGTTTCCTTTTGTTCTCTTGTTAGCATCTGTAGAACGTATTTTGTAGCAACAAGAGAGTGTTTTTTTTTTTTTTTTAAGATAATATTGTCTCTCTCGAGACGAAGAGGCGTATCTCTTTTTTCAGGAGAGTGTTTTATAGTTTCTGCAGTATTTCTTCTGTTTATGATTTCCTTAATTTAAAACTTACCGAAATGAATCCAACTTGCGAAACTGCAGTAAGGACAACTCTTGTATAGTAGTACTGCAAGCTTCGAATATGTTAAACATTAACCCCTCATTTTTAAAGGAAATTGAGATAAGACATTTCGTGGTCTGAAAGAAATCAGTTCCGTGGAAATTCTGCTGAGTTTATAACAATATTTTATAGGACGACACTTATACAAAGATCCTCAGTCATATTTGTACCGTGTTATGCAAAAGCGAACTAAGCGCCAAACTTTGAAAATCTACGTAAATGCGACGATTGGTTCCTGATAAGTATTAGAACGTTTTGCACAATCGAAAAGAGAGAAAAACCAACACCTTGTAACATGCTTGGCTTCTAGTGAATTCTATAAATTCAACGGAGGCCAGCACAAGGATTATTAATAGATATCGTGGGAAATATAATACTAATTTTAAAGCAACAATTTTATTAACATGGAAAGTATATGCTTTTTATACACGTTAAACAAGTAGTGAAAATGTAACGAAGAACAACAAGTAATATAAATATTCAATATCGAAATCGTAATTTAAATACGGTATCTTTTATATACTCTAAACCATTAATTTCGTAAAGTCTCAAGACGAATAACAAGTTTAATAATTTTAATTGTGAGCACAAATGATTAGTTTGCATAAGGCCTCGTGGCAGGTTAAATTTCGAAGGTTAATATAGACCAAATATATTTTTCCATGAGACCTAAATATGCCGGGATGATACCTAAAGACTTCCTTTTCCATTTACATATAGTCTAAATAAAATTAAAGTATTACATTTTTATAGATTAAATCCTTTCAATAGAAGTAACTTAAATATGTCATTACTCCTTACCTGCGAAATCCAAAGTGAGGCAAATTCGTAACGGCCCGGTTTAGTTCTCTACCGAGTACCGAGATTGCCCACCAGATGGTAGCTCAGTTCAGACATAGGCCTGTCAATTATAGACTATCTCTCCCTCTATGTAGTTTTTATCCTTTGCGCTCTTACAAATGTTCTTATACAAAATATATATAAAATATACATTTATTGGGACTATTACGTTACATAATATATCCTACCCCTCTCTCTATATAGGATACTAACCTTACTACAAAAGGAATAGTCCACAATAAATGGAATATGAATTGTTGACCAAAAATTTTCTACTTACAGTTTTCCAGAATCTTATAATAAACTACTCTCTTACATATTACATCTTATTGCCATGCCTGCTTTACAAAGTATTAGGAGGATATGGAATACTTCTCTCTGCAAAGAAAAAATAATAAACCCACAAAAATATCTAACAATGATTACAAGATAACATATACATATTAAGATTCATCATTATCAACATAAGGTTTAACATGATTTATATGTCTCTTAATGATAACATTAGGTTGATCACATTTTCTTAACCAAAGGGTGTTTAACGTAGGTTTATTAATGACCTCAAATGGCCCATAAAATAAGGGGGATAATTTAGGAGTATAATGTTTAAGTAATGAAGCCTTTTGAAACTTCCTAACCAATACCTTCTGACCTTCCGAATAATTACTAGGTTCTCTATTTTTATTATAACATTTCTCCTTTCTACGCCAGGCTTTATCAATGTTGATGATGACTCTCCTCAACCTTTCTTCTTTATCCGGCGCCTTAGTTAACTCGTCGAAGTCTATTTCCCACAACACGTCCAAAGGTGTATAAAGTTTTCTCCCAAGAAACAATTCAGATGGCTCGTATCCCGTACTCTCACTCTTACTGATGTTTAAGGTGAATTGGATTCTGTCCAACAGTTCAGCCCAATTATTTTGATGTTCATTACAATAAACACGGAGCATGTTCTTAAGCACTCTGTTCACTCTTTCACAAAGGTTACTGCTAGGATTGTACGGAGCTGTACTCACATCCTGGATACCTAAACTAAAGAGAAATTGTTTCATGTGATGACTACAGAACACCTGAGCACGATCATGAATGATTTTCTGAGGTTGTCCAACTAACATGAACAACTTCATTAAATGTTTGCATATAACCTTGGAATTCAAGGAACGCAAAGGTTGAAGCATGACGAATCGTGATGCTGCGTCAGTAATAACGAGGATATGACGATAAGGTCCAGAATTTGGAAGCTGGCCAACAGTGTCCAAATACCAGCTGTTGTTTGGCGTAGTAACTTTCCTACTATAGTAAACTCCTTGTTTTTTTCTGTTGGTGTCCTTACAGAGTTGACATCGCTGACATCCTTTCACGTATTCTCTGACGTCACGGTATAAGGTCTTCCAGGTACATCTAGAGGCTATCTTCGCTATCGTCTTGGAATATCCAGCGTGAAATCCGCCCATCTCATCACAGTGAAAATATTTCATGATAGGATACACCATTTCCTTAGGGATGACTATCCTCCAACCATGGTTTCTTCTGCCTCGGGTCTTCTTCATTAAGATTCCGTCCTTAAGACAGTATTCATCCGCCCTTTGACCTCGCCGCACTTCTTGGATAATATTCCGTACTTCAGGATCTTCCATTTGATGTTCTTTTAACGGTTTGTTAAACAAGGGTGAACTCCAAAAATTGGCGAAACTAAGGTTGACTGGTTTCCCTTCAAATTCTTCAATTTCATTAACTGAAGGATCATTAGTATAGAATTCCACACCATTGTTCGTGCGCGAAATAAAATCAGATAAAAAGTTCTGCTTACTGCGGAGATAAACAACCTTGAAGGAATATTTAGATAGTTTTTCAATTAATGTACCATACTTACGTTGACGCTTATGATTCCGTAACAACCACGTGACTGATGAATTATCACAAAAAACAGTAAATGGTTTTATAAGATACATTTCAAATTTTTCGATAGCTAGGAGAAGAGAACGTAGTTCAAGTTCATATATGCTTTTAGACCAATCTACTGATGAAATATTCTTAGAGAAAAATGATACGGGTCTAAGAAGGCCATCATCATCATATTGAGAAAGTATAGCGGAATGTTTCTTGTAAGTACTATCTACATGAATGACAAAAGATTTATTCATGTCTGGTAATTGTAATACAGCATGTTCAACAAATGCTTGCTTAATATTATTATAGGCTTCATCTTCCCTCTCACCCCAGTGAAATTTAATTTTATTGGATCTTAAGCGGTGAAGAGGTTCCATGATTTCCGCATAATCTTTCACGTATTTTCGGAAATAATTAAAAAACCCACAGATACGATTTACACCTTTCTTATTTTTGGGCTTAGGTAATTTAAGAATTGTGTCAATCCTATCCGGATCAATTCTAGTTTCTCCCGCTTCAAATTCATAACCTAGGAATTTGATTTTAGTTTGGAAGAGTTGTGTTTTCCTTTTTGAAACTGTAATTCCCCATTTTCGAAAACGTTCAAGAATTTCCTCTAATACTTTTTTATAGGTTTCAATATCTGAGGCATGAATAAGGAAATCATCTTGAAAAATTTCAAGATTTTTACCTACTAAATCCCCAAAGATTTTGTACATGAAACTAGTAAGAACATATGGGCTCAAACGAAATCCCATTGGGAGAACTAAATGTTCTAATAAACGGTTAGGTGTACAAAATGTAGTATATTTTCTACTACTCTCAGAGATAGAGAACTGATAGAAACTTTGCTTTATATCTAATCTTCCGAAGATGGTATCCTTTCCTAAATTCGCTATAGTAGCTTCTACATGCGGGGATGGATAACTATTAACCCTTACTTTCTTGTTAATTTCAGAGTATGCTATAACAAGTCTAGGAGTACCGTCCTTATTGTGAACTAAAAAGCACGGAGACGAATAAGGAGAGAAATCGACCTCACGAACCACTCCCTTGTCAATAAGCTGATTTATATAATCATCAAGAGCTTTAAGTTTAGGGCCTGTAATTTGATATGGGGGGAGACGTACTGGAGTTTCATCCTCCATTTCTATTTCATAAGTGAACCCTTTTATTGTCCCTAGTTGTTCAGTGATAACATCACTATATTTCTCACAAAGATTTTCAACATAACATGGTAAATCTGGGTATTGTTCTACAAGTTTAACTGAAAGAGAGGAAGTATTATCAAAATTACAATTGTCAGAATCACATTCATCATATATGTCATTAATGCTATTCGTTTTATTATGATAATAAACAAGGTATTCACTACCTGGTTTCTTTGTTGTGGCCTGGTCCTCCGGTCCACCGGAATCTGCTGCCAGAAAGGTACAGTGCTGTTTCTGCCGGGCACTTTGTTTATTTGTTTTTGGTTTCCAGTGTCCTTCCCGTACGATCCTTTGTCCATTACGCCTCTCTCTAGAGTGACTCCGGACCGCATCGGAGACGCTGGAATGAGATATAGGACGAGTAGTTTCCATTGGAGACAAATAATCCCTCCAAAATAGAGGAACAGTAAGATCCAACTGTTCAATTATAAATTGTTTGGCACTCAATTTGATATCAGCTTTCCATTTTAAAAGAAAGTTATTTCCTAACAGCAAATCAAAATGTGGAGAGTTTATGATGTAAAATGTTTCACTGAATTCACAACCTTGAATTGAAAATTTAATTTCTGTGTTTTCATGAAGTTCAACCAAATGACCATCAACAGTGGTAGTCACTAATTCTGCTGAAGTAGGTTTTATAGGAACACGACACATAATTTGTCGTAAATATTTTCTGCTTATCAAATTGATACTAGAAGCTGTGTCCAATAAACAAGAGATTGTGATGCCCGCAATTTGCACAATGATATATAATATTTGTTTATCACGCTGCATATTAATTAGTGTTTTTGAAGGTGGCACTGATGTACGCATAGTTTTTCCACTAACACAGAACCGCTGAGTATGTCCATAGCCAGCACATTTATAGCATCTAATAAGATTACGTTTTTCATTTTGCAAGCCAGAAACTTGTTTTTGAATTTTAGAATGATTTTGTGATTCTTCAAAAATGTTCGGTATATTTATAGCAGGTGGCATTGTTTTAAGTGACACATAATCTCTTTGATATTTAACAAAATGATCGTAAGTTTGCGCTATGGTCAACAATTCAGAAACTGAAGATGGTATGGCTTCCCCAAAACAATTTTGGTATATTTCTGGTAAAACCAGACTGGTTACAATATTACAAAATATTTGTTCAGTGTATGTCATACCCAGAACATTGGCAACACTGATTTTCTCTTGGAAAAATGTTCCAAGTTCTTCCCCATCATTCATTAATCGGTAGAAGAATTTTCGTACATATTGTGTACGACCTACTGTGGATATATATTTACATAACAAATTAGTACAAATTTCCTCCCAATCATTACAACGTGTAAGGAAAGAATGAAAGGTTCTGTTAAATTCACCCCTAGTTTGGGTTAAACTTGCTACCAAAATAGCTTCCAATTCTAAATCATACCTCCTTATAAGCTCATCTAACCTAACCAGAAAGATAAAGCAAGAATGGCTATCTGTGCCATCAACTATCGGTAATGACTTAATTTGCTGTTCCAATGAACGGAAAACACTTTGTCCTAGCAATTTATCAAAATTGCATTGAATAGCAGGACGTGCCATATTTGGCTGCATTAAATTCATCTGTGCCAATGAAGACGGCATTCTACTTTCATTATTAATGTACTGTTTACACTGCGTTTCATTTTCATTCCTATAAGACACAGTTCGTTCATTTTTCATGAACTGATCCTGCCTACCCTGTACATTGGGAGTACCTTTAGTATTGTGTTTTGAAAAATAAATGTTACGCTGATGTATATCTGTACCTTGTCCAAGATTATTTTGACCTACAGACTGTACATTCACTCCGCGTCGCATCGGAACCTTAGTCCAAGATACCTTTGATTGGCCTACATAAGGTTTACCTGCACCACTAATATTGCCACATCGTGGACATGGGTACCTAATTGTCTGTGAAAAATGTTCACTATTAAAGGGCTCACACGGAGCTTGTACATTTTGTTCAGAACAGTATTGTTCTCTAAAGGAGTGTGCATTTAATTCTGCACCATATAACCCACTGGCTGTGTGTGCAGTTTGTTCAGCACGAAATGGCTCCCGTGAACCTCGTGCATTCAACTCAACATTAAGTGGCTCTCTAAAAACCTGGGCGTTTGGGTAACCCACACCAACTTCATTTTCAGTTTCAACAGTTTGATTAAATTCACCTTTATCACTTTCATTACTTTCAGTAAAATCTTCATTATCCGAGAAAGAAATTAAATTATGTTCACTCATGTTTTACACTTGATAAATCTCTAAGGTGCTCACAACTTTCAATATTTTTTTTTTCCCACACGATATCTCATCAAGAAGACAGCTGTAATTTTTATGCTTGCCCACTTGATGGACTTTGGATTTCGCAGCCTTAAAAATTATGTAACATGCTTGGCTTCTAGTGAATTCTATAAATTCAACGGAGGCCAGCACAAGGATTATTAATAGATATCGTGGGAAATATAATACTAATTTTAAAGCAACAATTTTATTAACATGGAAAGTATATGCTTTTTATACACGTTAAACAAGTAGTGAAAATGTAACGAAGAACAACAAGTAATATAAATATTCAATATCGAAATCGTAATTTAAATACGGTATCTTTTATATACTCTAAACCATTAATTTCGTAAAGTCTCAAGACGAATAACAAGTTTAATAATTTTAATTGTGAGCACAAATGATTAGTTTGCATAAGGCCTCGTGGCAGGTTAAATTTCGAAGGTTAATATAGACCAAATATATTTTTCCATGAGACCTAAATATGCCGGGATGATACCTAAAGACTTCCTTTTCCATTTACATATAGTCTAAATAAAATTAAAGTATTACATTTTTATAGATTAAATCCTTTCAATAGAAGTAACTTAAATATGTCATTACTCCTTACCTGCGAAATCCAAAGTGAGGCAAATTCGTAACGGCCCGGTTTAGTTCTCTACCGAGTACCGAGATTGCCCACCAGATGGTAGCTCAGTTCAGACATAGGCCTGTCAATTATAGACTATCTCTCCCTCTATGTAGTTTTTATCCTTTGCGCTCTTACAAATGTTCTTATACAAAATATATATAAAATATACATTTATTGGGACTATTACGTTACAACCTTTCCAAAAAAAAAAAAAAAAAAAAAAAAAAAAACATAATTTCACTTTTGATTATGGCTACATTAATGCTGGACATCAACCTTTATGCGTAATTTTCTTAAAAGTATGAAAGTGGCGCTTAGTTCGTTTTCGCAGGACACGGTACATTTATATTTAGAACAAGCTACAAAAATCACATAAAATGGTTTATATGGCATTTAATTTTCCTTCTTATTATTGTGGCACACAATTATTAAAATAAATACACACCTTTAAAGATTATGTGTATATCCTCCTCTTTAAGATGGATCCGGAATTATAACATTTATTTACAATTCGTTGTTATGACAACCTAAAGACAAAAACTCATCAAATCACGATATCTACATAATATCAATAATGATCTTAGAATCATTTTTTTTTTCATATTTTCTTCTTCTTGGAACTGGTTAGCGCCTCTTTTAAAATCACACATTGCTCGTAAACAAGGATCTTATAAAGTAGAGGATCTGCCCTTACAAGATTTTGAAGCCATGCGCCACCTCTACTCTGCCCAATAGGGTCGCAATGTTTTGAGCCAACAATCATGGCGCAAACGAAAGTAGCCAATCAGACGTGCCGATGCTTGGTTGTTTTTCGGCTTCAACGATTTAATAGGATGAAGATACATATGGGCAGATCCTCTATTTACAACATCCTTGCTCTGAAATATAAGAAAAGATATTTAAAAATTATACAGAAAATACAAGATATCGTTACAAGTTACGCCACCTACTGGCGTTATGGAACAAATCTCTAACGAAAAGTATGGGCTTTTATTTTAGCTTTTTTTTTGTTATGGTATACAGGTTAATATTGAGAACGTTTATTATTTTCATGCTGTTTTACGTGCAAATATCCCCCCCCCAAAAAAAAAGAATGCAAAAAGAATAAAATTCTTAAGGAATAAATATCTGAAATTACAAGTACTGTTTGAAGTTTCTGCTTGGTTCTAAATATCTAATGATATCTAATGATATCTAATGGTATACATTTTTTAAACACAATAAATGAAATATAATAAATAGCCTTACAATAACTCAAGTAATACTCATAAACACAAACAGTTTTTGACTGTTTCTCAGTGAGGCAAAGATTTATAAACCAATACGTGTTCTGGGGATTTCACAGCAGGTGTTAGCTCATGGCACAGAGTCACTAGATCTACGAATATCTCCTTTGATAGTAACGGTAGGTTCCTGTACAATCTTGACATGTGCAGTTCTGTGACAGAAGGAACGACTTGTTTGAGAATAATGGAGTGATATTCACCTTACAAAAGGCTGATCTTGAAAAATATGTTGTTGCTCGGATTTATCTGTACCATTAACTTCCTCAGAGTAGTTCAATCCACAACATCACCGTCATCGTCTTTTCTTTTGCTAATATTCTCCGAGTTTTAGCTGCAGTTTTATAATCTAAGAAGTCAGTTGTTTGCATCGCGTGCACATCGTAAAGATGAACTTTCCTCGCAAGACAAATATGGGAACAAGTTGAGATAGCACATACAAGTCCCCTGCAGCATATATAGCTCTGTTTATACCTGCAGCTATGGGCTGAATCACCTTCAAGTTGTCCACGATATGGTTCGAAGAATGAAGAGTAACTCTGTTGATGTTCTTAGAGTTGAATACTGTATAGGAAATCATGCTATTGACGACTTGAGTTCTTGTTTTCTCTTGGACATACATACGAAAACTTCTTCAGTACCAACTTTGTACTGGGTATCAAGATACAAACCTACACAGGTTGCAATTCACATACTCCCCATTTGGCTATACCTTTACACCAAGTGAAACAATGGAATGTTTTTATTTTCAATTTATACACAGCCAGATTATAATTGGCTAATCTTCGTCTATAAAATAAACGGCTGTCATTGCATTTGGTAAGAAAAATAACTTGTTTAATAAAATAATAAGTCAAATGAAGCACACGCTTTCTTCGGGTTTGGATCAGTTTTAGCAGCGTCTTTCTTTGCTCTAAATGACTTTTTCTCTGTAATATATTCTTCATACCCATCCTGGAGCTCACTCTCCTTTGTACCATCACCGCTTCTGTAAGTTTCTCATATCCCACATTCGTATTATGATAAAAAGGCCTTGTGCCCATCTTAAACACGAACTAAACACACTTTCTTACAAGGCTGTCTATAATCTTTATTATAACTTAACTAGAAATGTAATGCAGAAATGTACATTTCTAGTTAATTTATAGTAAATATTATAGACAGCCTTGTAAGAAAGTGTGTTTAGTTTGTGTCCACATTAGTCTTTTCTCGGATGAAAAAAAAAATATATATATTTTGTGTGTCAAAACATTATTGCAAGTTGTGAGCTGGAGTATCAAAATATCCCGTATAGAACATATCCACCATCTTATGTTTGTCTCAAAAATTTGGGTGTAGGCAATCCTTTTCGACTTTTTCCAGCAACAATGAGACTTCATGTGAAGAAATCTTTATATATGTTCCGATATTCCTTTCCTTTTTCTTCTTTCCACCATTTTTATTGGCCGGCTTCCCCGCTTATCTTCGGTGACAACTTTTGTACTTTCTTGTTCAATGCAGTTCTCATGACTTTTTCTGATATAATTAAAATACTGTATTTAAAACCATTGTCCTAAGGAAATAATAATTATTCATTGATCTTCTAGAATCACCTTTCTTGCAAGTCGCTTGTTGAGTCTCTTTACGCTTTACGTGTCAAACAATATATTCAAGTTGCATTTCGATGTTGTCAATTTTGTTCGTTCAAAAACGTTTTCTCTTTCACTTTTTAAGAACGAACAAAATTTCTTACCTAGTTTTGTGCAGATAGTAGAATTGCACCTTCTTCTATAAAATTTCAAATTTTTAGCAGGCATAGTTTTTCCTGTTTTAAGACTAACATACTCCATACCATGAATTATCCGTCATTGTGCTACTTTCTTCTTGTTTTCATTAATTTCTCTTGGTTGCCATCTTTTTTCTCTCTCATTTCCTTCTACTTCAAAGTATTCTGATCTCCGCACTGCCTAATACGACCTAGAGATATCTTGAGTTTTCTGGTTTAATCGTTCCACGCCATCATAGTGCTTGAGGTCATTTTCACATGGGCCTGGACTTGTGAATAGACAATAGCAACGTAGAGCAAAACATACGTGACATGATATTAGATCGTTTAGGGTTCAGGAACAAATATTTATCTGATACGAGAAACAAATCTTACAATGGACACAAAACTACTTACAAACTATGCAAATGTAGCAATGCAGAAGTAGGTAAAATGGGGTGTATCTCCTAAAACAAGAAATAAGAAACAAGACCCGCTCCAAGAACAAGACGAATAGGCGTATTTTGAGATACTTCTTTTTGTCTCGAGATGTTTTTTCTCGATTTCGCGTACGGCCTTTTGGTAAAACTGTATAACTAAGCTACCAAACCTCGTTGAAATACGTCAGTTATACCATCATGTAGAGTCCGACGCAGCGGCGAAAATCTGTCTTCAACATTGGGGGCGACAAGTAACACCGTTTCTTTTCCTTTTTTTTTTTTTTTTTTTGTTGTTGTTGTTGTTGTTAAGCGATGCTCGTAATATTTGTGAAGTTGAAAAAAATCCTGTGGAGGATCAGGGAACGGAGTTGTCTTCAACATTCGGAGACGGGCAGATTTGAGGCTTATTCTGGGGGACATCAATTTCATCTCACTTTCCTTTGTGTCAATCGGACACAAAAAATCATATTTTGTCCCCCCCAAAAAAAAAAACATATTTCAAATCGGAATATTTGGGTGGACAGTTCCCTTCAGTTCCAAGATTGGAGGGGATATGTCCCCCTCACCTCCCGGGATTTGCGCCAGTGGTCCGACAAGACAATTAAGAAGGTAGCCATAACTTATTTTTGATATTTTTTTTAAAGATACGCTTCTTCGTCTCTAGAGGGACGATATGACAGGATGATTTACTGATTTACTGATTTCTAATTCCTCAGTTATTACGCGAACGGTCAAACGACAAGTTTCGCGTACAACTTCGTGCACTTTCTTAACATAAATGTCATCACATGATGTTAATGTGCGAACTTTTCCTCGTCTCCAGCTGATATTTTTCCTGCTTTGAAAAACTAAACCAATTCATAACACTAGATTCCACTAATTCATTCTTTCCTGTACACTTCCTGCAACTTTTTCAAGATTTCCGGAAATGTCTTGCCCAATTGGAAACAACAACAACAACAACAAAAAAGTATTCACACATGGCTGCCCTTCCAAAATCTTCATTTTCGTAATACCACAAAATAACCACAAGTACGGAACACAATTTCACTCCAAATACTCACGGCCTCACAATGCCACAAGGCAGGATGCTGCAATTATCTTTAAAATGCTTGGAAAGAATTCCAGTACGCAATGCTGGTAAGTCGAAAGTCAAGGATACTTTCGTTGAGTGTATTTCTTGAAAGTTCCATTTTTCTGGGTAGAGTTCATACGATATGAACTTCTAATGACGAAACTCTTTCCTTCCTAAGCAAAACCTGAAGTGACGCCGTGGGTTGTAAACAGAAATCAACCAATTCATCTTTCCCCACCTGCCATGTACACACGCTAGAGGTCTGCACGGGCCAGAAGTTTTAGCCCGGGCTCGGCCCGGCCCGGCCCATGAATTTATAATGTGAGACCCGACCCGACTATGTTTTAACATTTAGGCCCGAGCCCAACCTAAGCTCGCGCGATAATCAAATGAGCCCGAAATAAGCCCAAATTACAGGAAGTTAACAATTAACTCAAAATCGTATTTTTATTTACAGCAATTAGAGGTTTAATTTTGCGATTGTGCTTTAAAAGTTATCCAGAAATAACGGTCAATACATATCGCTGTACAATATATTTACAAAGTTAGGCCCGAGATACATGGTTGTATATTTAAAAATTTATGGCCCGAGTCCGGCCTGGGCCCAAAGTGCTATTTGCTTTGTAGGCCCGAGTCCGATCCGAGCCCGTGCAGACCTCTAACACACGCACACTCATTATGCTCCGCATTTCTAACCAAAGCGCATTGCATTCTCGCTCTAGAAATAAATATACCAGTGTTGTTTCTTCAGGGAAGTTATATGGCGGAAATTTTATCACTTCAAATTTCGCATAGAAAACTTAGCTAACTATTCATTTTTGTGTACAAGAATTTAGGGAAGTTATCTTCCCTTAGTTTGAACGGATACAATTTTAATTAATACTGATGTAAGTACCCTCAAGAACCGCCACTACAGTATTTATTTCTACAAGTTGTATCCTCTCTAAACTAAGGGAGACGATTATAAGAATGTAAACGAACACTGTATTGTACACCACACGAATTCTTACAAGAGAAATTATCGCTATTGACTTTACTACTACTACTACTACTACTACTACTACTACTACTACTACTACTACTAATAATAATAATAATAATAATAATAATAATAATAATAATAATAATAATAATAATAATAATGTATTTACAGGTGTGGAGTGCGTGAGTGGAGGCCTTGACGTGCAGCTGTCAAGCTGGCCCACCAGTTCTGGTTCTCCTATCCCCATCCAGGGGGAGGGAGTAGGAGCCAGTCGGAAGATAAGGAAAAGGAGAAGCAGCAACAGCAGCAGCAGCAGGCGGCGCAACAGCGGTTTGAGCAGCAGGAGCAGGAGAAAGCTCAACACCGAGCGCAACAGCGCGCCGAGCGCCTCGAGTGGGAGCAAGAGCGTGAACGGGAGCGTGAACGAGAACGGGAACGGGAACGAATCCGTGAGCACGAACTCCAACGAGAATGCCGCACCATCAGCCTCCAGTCCATGTGAGTAAGGATTTCTCTCTTTGTAATCTTTTTTTTTCCTTAAATTGTGGTACTTCATTTTATATTTAGTATGCATGATACTCTGCGTGATTAAAACATTCTTAATGTCTGCAGATTCGAATGTGATAAATAATCGATATCGCTAACGACAACGCAGCAGCACCGAACTTCTGTCTAGGCAAATTGGGCACCTAGCTAAAGGCCCTACTTCGGAGAAGGCTTCGGCTAGAGAACGCAATAGGCATTTTCAGTGCTAAAGAGAGTAAAAAATTAAGCCTATTTGAAATCTTCAACACAACAGTGTAGACTTAAGAGGCCTAATAACTGCGAAATTTAAATACCGCTAATTTTACAGTAATTATGTGATATCTTCAAATAGATTAAAGATAATGTAAATGTGGAACAAGAGAGCGCTAGATAATATCTTGCATGAGGTGCCATTATTACGAGTCACCTAGTAACTTTCCGTTTGCAGCCATTTAGAAACGCGAAAACAAATGCCGATTTTCTAAATGGCTGGAAATCGAAAGCAGATAAGTGAGTCGTGGTAGCGGTATCTCATGTAAAATAATATTGTCTAGCGAGCTCTTGTTCCACTGTTCGATTATCTTTTATCTATTTGAAGATATCACATAATTACTGTAAAATTAGTGGTATTTTAATTTCGCGGTGAAGGGGCCTTTTAATTCACTCTCCATGTTGTACATAGAAATAAACCAGTCTGTCGTGGACTATAGTGAGATCATTCGTTCCTTAGCAGAGAAGAAAGTTCATCACTTGGTGATCTCGTCTTAAAGTTATAAACGTAAAAATTACTATGTGCAAGGAAAATATAGTTGGTACTTGTCTATATAATTTCTAAGTTTTTTTTTTTTGTTTGTTTATTTTCTAAAGTTGAAGTTCGTCAAGTAAATAAAAATGTGAAAACAAAGATTATTTCTTGCTAAATTACTGAAAAAGTTGCCTCAACTCTTCTCATAGAGACCCTTGGCCTCTAAGTGCTGGCCTGAACGCAACCGATTTATGGATGAATAAAATATTATGTCTCAGCACTTATTTAAAATATATATTCTTTTCTGCACAGACAGGATTATCTCTTAGTTGATCGTATTGTAAATAGAATTTATTATATACATCTGAAAACTGCTTCTTAGTTCTATTTTTCAACATAGTTTCCATAAACATTCAAGCACTTATCATATTTCTGCACTAGCTTAGAAATTCCATTAGCATAAAAATCTCCCATCTGTGCCTTGAGCCAGCCTGTAACAGCATCTTTCAGCTCCTCGTCATCATCAAAGCGCTGAGATCCTGCAAATTTGTGGAAATTCATCGGAAAGTTTCGAAATTGAGAAACCTCGATTTTCATGAACTTTTCCATCAATTTTTCTTAACAAGTTCATCAGTGACCACTGATGACCTGCCACTCCTCTCTCTGTCATGAATGTTTGTTCGTCAACTTTTAAATGAACTCACTCACTCACGAACAACTCACTCACACACGAACGTCTGTGTCTACTTCACGGACAGTGACTAATTGGAAGTTCTTTCCGTACGCGCCTCGTATATCTAGTAAATAAAAAAGAAAAACGCAATAAGGTAATTATGCATATTTGTTATACATTCGTCTCAAATCTACAGACAGTTATTATTGTTTTTAATTTCTCTTTCTTGTCTGTTAATTTGACTGCCAAGGTGATTTGAGGGTACTGCTCCCACGAGGCCATAAATTTCTTCTTACCTTTGACTCAATTATGGATAGTAATGTCACATTTTTATCGCGATATTTTGCTTCTCCCGAAAATGTACCAATGGGAGTCGAGCACCATATGTCATGCTCATGGTCTCACAGTAATTTGTGACAATGAGCATCATATATGATGCTCAAGAACCTGAATAGGTTAGTAATTTGTGATATCGAGCATGAGCATCATATATGGTGCTCATGGCCCCACAGAAAAATAAGGTAAGCACCAAATATGATGCTCATGGCAGTCAACCTGTTAACACAGATACACTTTGTAAAACTAATTACACACCGTAATAAAACAACATAGATATTTTCTATTGACCTAGTAATCCTTATGTAACTCGTACGTTTGTTTTGACAATACATATTCAACAATTTGTTAACTAACCAGTAAGAAAAAAAAAATCTGTTTCAAGCAAGCGAAAAACATGCAGTTGGGCCAGTAAGCAAGGGATTAAAGAACTGCAATAACGTAAACCAGAAGCCAGACACCGAAATTGTAAAAAAAAAAAAAAAAAAAAAAAAAAAAATCAAAGGTAACATATAGAAATGCAAAACTACAAACACAAACTATAGAACAACATGCCCAAGATATACCAGCTTTAAGCCTTACCTTACATTTTCAGCCTAATCAAGGGTAATTGTCTTCTTTCTTTCACTTTCTTTAAGCTTTTTTATATCATTTTTCTTATTTTTTGTCCAAAATAACCCTAAATAATTCTTTAACGGGTACTGCTTTGATTTCAAGTACCCCGACGAACAAACAGTAGCAGCATAAGTATATTTCTTTCATTTTGAGTCCCGTTAAAATATCGATAAGGAAAAAGGCCGCAATTGCTCTTGCAAGTTGTTTGTTTTGGAGTTGGAACCTCACGGTCTGTGACATTTTTTTATCCTTTCACTTACCGAATTTTTACACTTTTTAGTTGGAAAATGCTAGTCATATCATGACCTGTTACAGATGTCTTAAAGCTGTAAGCAGAATTACTAATATTAATAATTCAATTTTCGCTTTCATGTTGTCTGTTTTGGAATTAGTAACTACCAACCCCATTAATGGGCAGCTTGCTTTTAAACGCGCTTCAAAGATAATGATGAATTGGGAAAAGAGTTGTACCATCGTTACCAACAGTAGCTGTCAGAAAATAAATAAATGGCTCACAGAATATAGCTAGAAATGGCTAAATTCATCTAAAACTATAGCTAAATTCATAGCTAACAGGATTTAACAATAAAGCAAAGAACATTTCATAATTTTATTGTACACTCATGTCCAAAATTATTGTCGCATGTCTATAAATATGTTGTTGTAGGAATATAATTTGGTAGCAAATTCGCCCGGTATTTCTTATAATGTTAGTATCTTTATAATCGGCAAAGATATGTATGTGATAATTCTTTTCCTATGAAATTTACCACAAATATACATTTCCCGATTATACACATAACATCAGTATTAAAAATACCCTGCAAAATCATTATCAAATTATATTCTTACAAGAAGATAGTTATAGATACGCGACAATCATTTTGGACATGAGTGTACATATCCAAAGTATACTGTAATATTTTTTGTGGCATTCCCAAATGGAGCACTTTTATCGTTCATTCACATTTAAAATAATTGGAGAACATCTTTTTCACATCTTTGGCCGGAAATCCTATAAATATCTTACCTTAATTATTTCCTGTCCTCAAGTCTTGTGGTAATGCTCGGTAGATATCTCTGTGCTATTGGTCTAGCACAACACTAAAAGTACACCATCCTAATCAAAAATATTAGTGGACTATTGATCTATTGCAACACTAAAAGTACACAGCTTCTCCTCCTTCCAAATCTGTTTTCGCCACTTATAAATATCTTACCTTGCATTATTTCCTGTCCTCAAGTCTTGTGGTAATGCTGGGTAGATATCTCTGTGCTTTTGGTCCAGCACAACACTAAAAGTACACAACCCTAGTCAAAAATATTAGTGCACTATTGATTTAGTGCAACACTAAAAGTACACAGCTTCTCCTTCTTCTTCTAAATCTGTTTTCGCCAGTTATAAATATCTTACCTTGCATTATTTCCTGTCCTCAAGTCTTGTGGTAACGCTGGGTAGATATCTCTGTGCTTTTGGTCCAGCACAACACTAAAAGTACACAACCCTAGTCAAAAATATTAGTGCACTATTGATCTAGCGCAACACTAAAAGTACACAGCTTCTCCTTCTTCTTCTAAACCTGTTTTACCCAGTTATAAATATCTTACCTTGAATTATTTTCTGTCCTCAAGTCTTGTGGTAATACTGGGTAGATATCTCTGTGCTATTGGTCTAGCACAACACTAAAAGTACACAACCCTAGTCAAAAATATTAGTGCACTATTGATCTAGCGCAACACTAAAAGTACACAGCTTCTCCTTCTTCTTCTAAACCTGTTTTACCCAGTTATAAATATCTTACCTTGAATTATTTCCTGTCCTCAAGTCTTGTGGTAATGCTGGGTAGATATCTCTGTGCTTTTGGTCCAGCACAACAATAAAAGTACACAACCCTAGTCAAAAATATTAGTGCACTATTGATTTAGTGCAACACTAAAAGTACACAGCTTCTCCTTCTTCTTCTAAACCTGTTTTACCCAGTTATAAATATCTTACCTTGAATTATTTCCTGTCCTCAAATCTTGTGGTAATGCTGGGTAGATATCTCTGTGCTATTGGTCTAGCACAACAATAAAAGTACACAACCCTAGTCAAAAATATTAGTGCACTATTGATCTAGTGCAACACTAAAAGTACACAGCTTCTCCTTCTTCTTCTAAACCTGTTTTACCCAGTTATAAATATCTTACCTTGAATTATTTCCTGTCCTCAAATCTTGTGGTAATGCTGGGTAGATATCTCTGTGCTATTGGTCTAGCACAACACTAAAAGTACACAACCCTAGTCAAAAATATTAGTGCACTATTGATCTAGTGCAACACTAAAAGTACACAGCTTCTCCTTCTTCTTTTAAACCTGTTTTACCCAGTTATAAATATCTTACCTTGCATTATTTCCTGTCCTCAAGTCTTGTGGTAACGCTGGGTAGATATCTCTGTGCTTTTGGTCCAGCACAACACTAAAAGTACACAACCCTAGTCAAAAATATTAGTGCACTATTGATCTAGCGCAACACTAAAAGTACACAGCTTCTCCTTCTTCTTCTAAACCTGTTTTACCCAGTTATAAATATCTTACCTTGAATTATTTCCTGTCCTCAAGTCTTGTGGTAATGCTGGGTAGATATCTCTGTGCTATCGGTCCAGCACAACACTAAAAGTACACCATCCTAATCAAAAATATTAGTGGGCTATTGATCTATTGCAACACTAAAAGTACACAGCTTCTCCTCCTTCCAAATCTGTTTTCGCCAGTTATAAATATCTTACCTTGCATTATTTCCTGTCCTCAAGTCTTGTGGTAATGCTGGGTAGATATCTCTGTGCTTTTGGTCTAGCACAACACTAAAAGTACACAACCCTAGTCAAAAATATTAGTGCACTATTGATTTAGTGCAACACTAAAAGTACACAGCTTCTCCTTCTTCTTCTAAATCTGTTTTCGCCAGTTATAAATATCTTACCTTGCATTATTTCCTGTCCTCAAGTCTTGTGGTAACGCTGGGTAGATATCTCTGTGCTTTTGGTCCAGCACAACACTAAAAGTATACAACCCTAGTCAAAAATATTAGTGCACTATTGATCTAGCGCAACACTAAAAGTACACAGCTTCTCCTTCTTCTAAACCTGTTTTACCCAGTTATAAATATCTTACCTTGAATTATTTTCTGTCCTCAAGTCTTGTGGTAATGCTGGGTAGATATCTCTGTGCTATTGGTCTAGCACAACACTAAAAGTACACAACCCTAGTCAAAAATATTAGTGCACTATTGATCTAGTTCAACACTAAAAGTACACAGCTTCTCCTTCTTCTTCTAAACCTGTTTTACCCAGTTATAAATATCTTACCTTGAATTATTTCCTGTCCTCAAGTCTTGTGATAATGCTGGGTAGATATCTCTGTGCTATTGGTCTAGCACAACACTAAAAGTACACAACCCTAGTCAAAAATATTAGTGCACTATTGATCTAGTGCAACACTAAAAGTACACAGCTTCTCCTTCTTCTTCTAAACCTGTTTTACCCAGTTATAAATATCTTACCTTGAATTATTTCCTGTCCTCAAGTCTTGTGGTAATGCTGGGTAGATATCTCTGTGCTATTGGTCTAGCACAACACTAAAAGTACACAACCCTAGTCAAAAATATTAGTGAACTATTGATCTAGTGCAACACTAAAAGTACACAGCTTCTCCTTCTTCTTCTAAACCTGTTTTACCCAGTTATAAATATCTTACCTTGAATTATTTCCTGTCCTCAAGTCTTGTGGTAATGCTGGGTAGATATCTCTGTGCTTTTGGTCCAGCACAACACTAAAAGTACACAACCCTAGTCAAAAATATTATTGCACTATTGATCTAGTGCAACACTAAAAGTACACAGCTTCTCCTTCTTCTTCTAAACCTGTTTTACCCAGTTATAAATATCTTACCTTGAATTATTTCCTGTCCTCAAGTCTTGTGGTAATGCTGGGTAGATATCTCTGTACTATTGGTCTAGCACAACACTAAAAGTACACAACCCTAGTCAAAAATATTAGTGCACTATTGATCTAGTGCAACACTAAAAGTACACAGCTTCTCCTTCTTCTTCTAAACCTGTTTTACCCAGTTATAAATATCTTACCTTGAATTATTTCCCGTCCTCAAGTCTTGTGGTAATGCTGGGTAGATATCTTTGTGCTATTGGTCTAGCACAACACTAAAAGTACACAACCCTAGTCAAAAATATTAGTGCACTATTGATCTAGTGCAACACTAAAAGTACACAGCTTCTCCTTCTTCTTCTAAACCTGTTTTACCCAGTTATAAATATCTTACCTTGAATTATTTCCTGTCCTCAAGTCTTGTGGTAATGCTGGGTAGATATCTTTGTGCTATTGGTCTAGCACAACACTAAAAGTACACAACCCTAGTCAAAAATATTAGTGCACTATTGATCTAGTGCAACACTAAAAGTACACAGCTTCTCCTTCTTCTTCTAAACCTGTTTTACCCAGTTATAAATATCTTACCTTGAATTATTTCCTGTCCTCAAGTCTTGTGGTAATGCTGGGTAGATATCTCTGTGCTTTTGGTCCAGCACAACACTAAAAGTACACAACCCTAGTCAAAATATTAGTGCACTATTGATCTAGTGCAACACTAAAAGTACACAGCTTCTCCTTCTTCTAAACCTGTTTTACCCAGTTATAAATATCTTACCTTGAATTATTTCCTGTCCTCAAGTCTTGTGGTAATGCTGGGTAGATATCTCTGTGCTATAGGTCCAGCACAACACTAAAAGTACACAACCCTAGTCAAAAATATTATTGCACTATTGATCTAGCGCAACACTAAAAGTACACAGCTTCTCCTTCTTCTTCTAAACCTGTTTTACCCAGTTATAAATATCTTACCTTGAATTATTTCCTGTCCTCAAGTCTTGTGGTAATGCTGGGTAGATATCTCTGTGCTATAGGTCCAGCACAACACTAAAAATACACAACCCTAGTCAAAAATATTAGTGCACTATTGATCTAGTGCAACACTAAAAGTACACAGCTTCTCCTTCTTCTTTTAAACCTGTTTTACCCAGTTATAAATATCTTACCTTGAATTATTTCCTGTCCTCAAGTCTTGTGGTAATGCTGGGTAGATATCTCTGTGCTATAGGTCCAGCACAACACTAAAAGTACACAACCCTAGTCAAAAATATTAGTGCACTATTGATCTAGCGCAACACTAAAAGTACACAGCTTCTCCTTCTTCTTCTAAACCTGTTTTACCCAGTTATAAATATCTTACCTTGAATTATTTCCTGTCCTCAAGTCTTGTGGTAATGCTGGATAGATATCTCTGTGCTATTGGTCCAGCACAACAATAAAAGTACACAACCCTAGTCAAAAATATTAGTGCACTATTTGATCTAGCGCAACACTATAAGTACACAGCTTCTCCTTCTTCTTCTAAACCTGTTTTCCCCAGAGTCGTGTTTTGGGATCACTGTCCTCCACCTGTTTCTATTTTATGCCATATCCTCTGTGACACCACACTGCGCCATATCGTTCTTAACACAATCTTCCCACTTCTTCTTTCGTCGGCCTCGGACTCGTTTCCTATTCACTGTTATATCATCCACTCGGTGAGCTACGTATTCCAAAGATAGTCTTCTTACATACCCAAACGATCTCAGTTTACTTTCTTGCAGTTTTTATATTATTGGTCTCACTTTTACTGTTCCTCCGATCACTTCATTCTTAAGAGCCTGCCTTACTAAAAATGATACAAAATTTACCGTTTTTCTTTTGTTTGTTTATTCATAAGTGAAAGGAGATAATAAGATACAACTTACCACAATCATAGGTAACGTTATTACACAACAGAAAATATGAACCTTTAAGAATATTCAGTGTTACCATCTCTAGAAATTACAGTGTTGCCAGAATAACAATTACCCTACAAATCTAAGTTAAGGCAGCGATTAGAGGAACGACCTCAACGGCATTTGATTACGTATCATTTTGTTTTGGTTTGCTGTGAACTACTTTTTAAATAATAGTTGAATTTAGTTTGTAATAAACAAAATAGTTTTAACATACATTTATTAAAATTAAATAATGATGTTATTTAAAAAAAGGAAACCAAAACAACATGATACGTAATAAAATGCAGTTGAGTTCGTTCTTCTAGCCGCTGCCGTAACTTAGATTTTAGGGGAGTTGTTATTCTGGCAACACTGTAATTTCTATGGATAGCAACACTGAATATTCTTCAGGTTCATATTTTCTGTTGTAGAATAACTTTATCTATGACGGTGATAAGTTGTCTCTTATTATCTCTTTTCACTTATGAATAAGCAAGCAAAAGAAAAATGGTAATTTTGGTATTATTTTTAGTAAGGCAGGCTCTTAATTTTTGTTCTTCCGCGTCACTTCACACATCCACCGCAGCATCTCCATCTCCACAACACACAACTTCTTCTTTTCCTCTCTCTTTTTCGTCGTCCAACATTCCGTTCAGTATAATTATGGCAGGTTTCACTACTGGTTTCTAAACTTTTTCTTTAAGACGTATTATTATCCTATGGTCACATAATATTCCTGTCGCTTCTCTGCAGTTTGTCGAACCGCTGCTAATTCTGCTGTTAACATTTTTTTCTCTCCAAAAATATCAGTGCATTATTGATCTAGTGCACACAGAAATATTCACTAAAAGTTTACAGCCTTAGCGAAAACTATCAGTGCACTGTTGATCTAGAGCAACACTAAAAGTACATAGCCCTATAAATAAAAGTATCAATGCACTGTTGATCTAGTGCAACAAATACCCTCAAAATATTAATATGCAACTAACCACGCGTTAAAATTAGTTATTGGAAGGCGAAACATCAGAAATCTCGATTTACCGTTGCAGCATGTCACGTAAGCGACAAGGATACAAGTGAGTATTGTGAAGTAGAAATACAAATAATCAGTACTGCAAGCAGAAGGAAATTAAAAGTTATTTTCTTTTTATTCATATTTTGGAAGAAATTTTGTGTCACAAATGTGTTTATTTTCCGCAAAAAAATAGCTTGAAATGACAATTCTGAATATTAAATTTAACCAAAATTATAGTTAATAACTAAATTAAATTTTTTACTGACTAACTACCATATGAAATGGATAAATTTAGCCATAAAATGGCTAAAATAGCAACATTGGAGTCTAAAACCGAGCATGACAAAAATTCTGCTACAACAAAATCTTGAAGCCATACATCACAGTTTCGCCACCCCTACTCTGCCCACTCCGCCCAATAGGATCGCAATGTTTTGAGCCAACAATCATAGCGGAAACGAGAGTAGCCAATCAGACGATGATGGAAATGAGAGTAGCCAATCAGAGGTGCCGTCGCTCGGTTGTTTTTTGGCTTCATCGATTTAATAGGATGAAGATACATGTGGGCAGATCCTCTATTTTATAACATCCTTGATCTATATACGCAATTTTTTGGATCTATGTTCTGGACGCATCTACAGCCATCTAGTGTGACTTTTAAAAACAAAGAAAAAGAAGAAAAACTCGTTGCCCAAAGTAGTAGAACCAAACCACATTAAAAAAAGATTAAGACAGAAAAAGTGTTGATCTACATTCAAGTTTTCATTAGAAACAGATACAGCTTTTATATCAATTAAAATATTCATCTAGAAACCAACACGCTATATCTGTTGAGGTTGTACTGAATATGTGAATTATTATTTCGAGCCTTGAGAGCAGAAATGTCATATGTTCAATTTTTCTTGACATTGACTTTGTCACCTATTTCGATAGATTATACCTCCTACGTCAGGTGCACAAATGTCATATATCCACTGTACATAGCTTCTTGGTAATACACGGTGAATAGTTGTCTCAAAACTCAAACTCTCTGCTTTGCTGTCACTTCGAAACAATATCCTGAAAAATTTAAAAATTTATAAAACTTGAGATATGATATTAGTGCTCTCAAGACTCGATTTATCGTAAACAGGAAAAAAAAAGTTATGTATCTTGACCGCTACTTTGAAAGGCTACACAAAGTTCTCTGTTCCATAATATAATATTCCAGTCTATTGTATTCTCTTTTTATTTTGCACAATTTTCAATCACGTTTCCTTCTTCTCGCCCCAAAATCAGTTTTTTGGTATACATTGTTACATTAGCTGACACATGATACGATGTAGCACATTTTTAATTATTATCTTTGTCAGCTTTGCGACACACCTACTATAAGTCTCGCCTGTAAACCGTTTCAACAAATCAAATGGATCCCAATCTGAAAACCCATTTGAGATTTTTAAAAGTTGCTCCAAGTAAAGGCTATAGAATTTCTTCAGTGTTACTTACAGGGTCGTATCCAGAAGTAGTAGGACTATTTTTTTTTTAATTATTGAACATTTTGGTACATCGACTTCATATTCTTCAAAATAGACCCCTTGGGCATTCACACACTTCTGGTAGCAAGCCTTCCAGATCGCGAAGGCGTTCTGGAAGTCGTCCTCCGGGATGCCGTTCAGCGCCCTCGTCGTCGCCATTTGGACCGCTTCCACCGAGTCGAAACGATGCCCCTTGAGCTGCCTCTTGATACGGGGGAACAGGAGGAAGTCCGGCGGTGCCACATCAGGGCTGTAGGGGGGTGAGGCAACGTGGAAACGCCGAATTTGGTCAGGAGATCCCTCACAATCCACGCGCCGTGGCACGACGCATTGTCATTCTGGAGCTTCCATTTCCCCACCAGGTCTGGTCGCACGCGTGTGATCCGGTTTCGCAGCCGTGTGAGCACTTCCACGTAAAATCTTGCATTTACACTCTGTCCAGGAGGTACAAACTCCTTATGGACAATGCCACGACGGTCAAAAAATGCAATCAACATCGATTTCACTTTCGATTTCGACATTCTGGCCTTCTTTTTACGGGGTAATTCTGCGGCTCATGGTATCCTCCTTGTAGGCCTGCGTAAGCGTGTCCTTGGTTTCGGTCGATGATTTTCCCAGTTTGACGCATAACTTGATGGCGTACCGCTGCTCTAAATTTCGCTCCATCGCAACTGAGGACGAGGCTTCACAACAGGAGGTCACTAACACAGTGGTCCACACTCAACTAACGCACGCAGGCGACTGCCGCCGGTCGACACCTGGGAGGCTCCCCTCCATAACATCCGGCCTTGCAGTTCCCCCTACATTGCTCCGCGCGCGCGGGAAAAAATCAGTCCTACTATTTCTGGATACAGCCCTGTATTAATTCAAAATACAACACAATTCCATAATGTTTACGTTTACTATCTACCTATACCTAAGCGGCATCAAATAAACCGACTGAAGTTTTTTCAGTTATCAATAATTAATGGCAATAAGTTTAGCCCAGCTGGAGACGGCAAGCGGGACGGCGGCGCCAGGCGCCGAAGTAACGAGGCGCGAAATTCGGGAGGAAAAAAAAAGATATATACAAAATGGAAGGAAAAAGTAATAAAAAGTGCTAAAAATCCAAGAAAAGCATGGTTTATTTTTGAAAATTTTCTGACGCTTCGCGCTTACCATGGTGGCGCTTTGCAGCTGGACTGTCGACCTCACTCATCTGTACGGGCCGCCGTCGTATACTCTAGCCCCGGGCCAGAATTTTTCACTTCACAGCACTGGCTACGATACTTAAATAGAACCCAATATTGTATAGCAGCGTCTTCCTGTTGACTAAATAAGGACAAATATTATATTATTCACATATCTATTCGATTTATGTTCCATATTGACGTCATGGCAAGCCGTTGCAACTTGACTAAGTTTCTAGCCATAACTAATGTTAATTGAAAGAAATCCAGCCGAGCTGCATGATGGCGCTACTGTAGACAGTAAATAATAATCTGAACTTGTATTTTCAGTTATATTGTGACATCATGAAAAATAAAATCATAAATTTAATAAAGAATTTCCAATTTAATAACTGCTGTAATGAAGTTTAACAATTTGTTTTTCTTTTTAACTATTAGATCAAGGTTAGTTTTTCGTGACTAGAAGTATTCTTTTCTTTTCTCGCTAAGTAATATATATGAAGTTCTACGTAATTAAATTGTATTTGTAACTTGTTATATCTCATTATATAAACCTACGTAATTTCTTCTGCAATAGCTAACTTAATTGCATATCATAAATCAAATGATAATAAAGCAACAACATGTATTATCTTTTCTAGCAAATAACTTTCAAGTAGTTATTACGTTGTATTCTTATAAAAAATTGAACTTAAGAATACCTAAAGTAGGAAATTGGTGAGAAGAAATATATGAATATTATCCAATAAAAAGTATTCTTTCAGTTTTTATTCTCCTAATGAAATATGTCCTTTTTCTCGCGGTAAAATTTTGAAATGAATTTTTTCAGTTTTACGTCCACAATTATTCCGAGTAGGCTAAAGGAGACGGTGGTGATGAGAAGTGAATAAAGTTGTGGAATGAAGAAAGTGGGAGGAAACGGGAGAACCCCGAGGAAACCCACGCAGACGGTGTTTGTCCACCACAAAGTTATCTTGGAGCGAGCTGAGACCGAACCAATGACCCCATCACTAGAGATGAACGCTCTACCACTGAGCCACTGCAGCCTCGCGGTAAAATGTTGTTTGAGACTCCACATGAATAGTTTTTTGCTTAAGAAGAGTCAAATGTACTTATAGTATCATTTTGATACTATGTATAGCGTAGAAAATAATCTTTATATAAGATTACCTATCTTTACTCTGCTTATTCTAGTATTTCATTTAATCATTTAGTGAAAAACGATTCGTATTCGATGTTTTTTTTTTTAATTTTGAAAAACAAAAGAGAGAATCGAAACACAAAACCCTAGAACCTGACTTGTATTAGATAGTTTACAACCAAGAAAATTTTGCATGTGCAGAGGCGGATTTAGAGGGTAAAAACTGAGGGGGCAGCCAGAACACAGATTATGATAGATATATCATAAGTTTACTATAAGCTTTCAAAAATATATAAATAATATCTTAAATTATTTTTCTCGCTCCTAGGTCTCCCGGCTCCAGGCTGAATTCACCACTGTGCGTCTGGGGATATAAAAGTATATTTTTGGTCATATTTTCGGCGTATTTCACTTATTGCTCAGTAATATATTTTCCAGTAATGGCAACGAGATTACTTGGAACTTTATATCTTAGAAATATTTGATTTTGTGTAACGAGATTGGAAGGAACATTGTGCAGTGTTGATCTCCTGTAATATCAACCAGTTTGAAAAAAGAAATCGCTTCCTCAGCTTTTGTCTGTGTCTCGCTCTTTTTCCTCCCCAGCAATGATGCCTGAAGTCAAGTTTCTTCGTTGCATATTGATATTTTTTCCCATTCACATCCGGGAAAGACGTGGTATACGAGGGAATGAAAGTATTGGGTCGATGCATAAGTCCGTGCGCTTTTCTTTTGGGTTGGCAACAATGCGGCGTAAAGCGATTGTTTATCGTTATTCCGTTGTTTTACCGTAGTTTGGAATTTGTGTGTTGTGAAACACAGGTTTCCTTGATTGTGAACGTTTTATTGTATATATTTCAGACAAACTAATATGGAACGTCAAGTTGAGAAAAGCGATCATTTCCGTCATATTTTACTCTTCGAGTTTAACCGAGGATCCAGTGCAGCAGAAACTGCAAGAACAATTTGTGCAGTGTATGGGAATGAAGCAATTGCTGAAAGAACAGCACCAAAAAGCTTCTTTTGACCAATGACCAGTGGCGTATTTAGGGGGAAGGCTTCCGGGCTTAAGCCCCCCCCCCGAAATCTTACTATAGTAAAGTTAGTGCTTTCAACGGGTCGGGTCGGGTCGGGTTGAAGTTTGGATGAAATTTGTGACATTATTCTTGAAAATTGCAGCATTTCAGCCAGTGGTGGATATAGCCCGGGGCCGGAGTGCCTAGGCCACCCCAGTTTCTGTGTGACAAAAATAATTTAAGCTATTTATATTTATTATAGTCTGAGGTCTGCACCCCGCTTTCTCAGTTTTTACCTTCTCAGCAAAACTTGTGTCAGGAATTCTGGACATTTCTTTGGAACTTGTCGGTAGCATAATTCAGAATGGCTTGGGTATGCGCAAGTTCTCGGCATAATGGGTTCCCAAAATATATGTCAGGAGAATAAAAGGGTAACGGCATTAAGAGAAGTATTCTTCCAATTTGACCGTAATGGTGATCAATTTCGCTGACGAATAGTAACCATAGATGAAATATGGTTGTACCACTATGATCCTGAATTGGAACAACAGTCAATGGAGTAGTAGCACTCATTTCTCCATCGCCCCAAGAAGTTCAAGACACAGAAGTAGGTTGAGAAACTGTTTGGAACATTCTTCTGGTATAAGTATGGAGTGGTAGACTACCTCCTCAATGGTCAGATATTTAATCCAGAATCTCTACATTACTTATCGACCAAATCTACTATTGTTCGCTAGGCACAATTATTAAAAATCATAAGAAAGAAGTATAACTAAAATTTACCTCAATTAGAAAACAGAAATATGCGTGCATACCCAGACGCTCAAAGAAGAAAGCTTGAGGATTAATCTGTCACATAGTAAATTCATGGAAAGTAGACTACAATTTGTCAATGAGATTGATTATGATACTGATATATGATACTACATGAAGAATGTTTAAAGATTGTACGAGTCTGGGGGGCAGTCTAGGTGGCAGAAGTAGCTACTAGGGGGGCGCTCGCCCCCCTTGCCCCCTCTGGCATCATCACTGTATTGTTATGTTTACTTTTTGAACTTAAGCACTTTCTGTACTTTTGGTGGCATCTTTTACTTTCCCTTACTGTATATATGTACCTGTAAGGCGCACACAAATGATAGAAAAAATTTATTCGAGCAAAGCACATCTCTTTACAATGAATTAAGTAGAAAGTTCATTAAATATGAGAGAAAGTAGTTGCAAAAAAATATCAATAAATAGATCAAGATATTTAGAATATTTGATGTATAATAAATATACATTATACACGATTAATGTAAAATAATCATTGAAATTAACAATAAAGCATAATTAAAAAGAAAACATAATTAAACAAGAAATAAAGCATAATGTGGGTTGCTCTAACAATTAAGTTGTATGAAGACTAGAAGAAAACGAAAGCTGATTCCTTAACGAATTTCGTTGATCTTCTTTGTGTCTACAAAAACGCATTCCTAGAAACCTACAAGCTAGGTATCATCTCTGTGATTATATCAGTTTCTAGTGCTACATGTGAAAGGTCATTCTCTTCTTTGAAAAGATTAAAGACTTGTATACGCAAGTCAATGACTCATGATAGGTTGAAAAACTTAGTGTTATTTTATATTGAGAAGAAAATTGCTAAATCGTTAGATCTTTAACAAGTTGTGGATATGTTTGCTGCTGCCCACACGAATAGAAAGATCCTCTTCAAGTAGAGGCATGAACCTATAAGTTATTTTCTTTACCTGTAAAAGTGTATTTGCTTCCACTTAAGTCAACCAGCTACACATATTTTAAATGCCATGATTAAATAACTATTTACTTATATTAGAAATCAATTGCATTAATGAATCCTAGTTGTTTGAGGTACTAAATTCTTATATTTTCACTGTTTTCCAAAGAGTAAAATCATGAACAATAAAGATGGAAACATTCACCTTGAATACACACACACACACACACACACACACACACATATATATATATATATATATATATATATATATATATATATATATATATATTGGAGATGTCCCCCTCAAAATCCTCTTGGGCCCTTCATTGCCCCCCCCCCCTGAAAAAACTCTAGCTACGCTACTGGGCACCATGCACCAGAGATGAATTCTCTACCACTGAGCCATCGCGGCCCTGCTTGGGCTTGGTCGTCCATATCCAATCTCTCTTTTGGCGTTGCTTAAACAACTTCTAGTTTTGTTCTAAATCCAGACTCCATATTGGCGTAGATATTAATATTACAGTCGATTGGTAAAATCAATCTTCCACATTTAAAAATTAAAGTACACACAAGTAGAAAAATAAGCATTTATCATAAAAACACTAGCTGCAAGTGTTCAAAATAGATTTATGGTTTCTATAAAATCAATTGAAAATTGCTATTTTTAATTAGGCAGCTAGTGAAAAACAGCAGCTTTCGACTCCAGCCGAGTTTAAACTCAACCTAAACTCAGTTGACCAAAGTGAACTGACCCGACCCGACAACCCGACTGACCCGACCCGACAACCCGACCCGAGTGACCCGACCCGATAACCCGATCCGAGCTGACTCGATTGACCCGACCAGACAACCCGACCCGACAACCCGACCCGAATAACCCGACCCGACAACCCGACCCGATTAGCCTGACCCGACAACCCGACCCGAGCTGACCCGACCCGACTCGGGTCGGGTCGGGTTACGGGTCGGGTCGGATCAACCCGACCCGTTTGAGAGCACTAAGTAAAGTATATGAAATATCTTGCAGAATTTTCACATTTTCAGACAAAGCCCCCCCCGAAAGTTAGCAAAGCCCCTCCAGAAACAAAATCGTAAATACGCCACTGCCAATGGCTAACAGATTTTTCCAGTCAAAACCAAAACAGTTCTACAGGTGAGGGATTGAACTGCTATCTGAACGTTGGCAGGTCATTGATAGCGGAGGAGAATACACTGAGTGATTGTGAATTAATGTGAGTGACAATAAAATTTATGCAATGTATTGTTACACTCGTAGAATATGTTAATGTTATGTCTATGTTGTATTTGTATTTGAATTAACAGAACAGCAGAATAAAAATAAAATATAAGAATTGCACGAACTTAATCATCGACCCATTAGTACTGCCAAAAATACTAGTAATTTACATTGAACATGATCGAAGATATGGTTTCAGGAGAATTTCTTCCCGGAATACTCCTTTATCATCACTGGTTTTTATGACAAAGGGCATTATTCCTTACGAACCATTGCAAAAATTGCGGAGCATAACGTAACAACGCAAAACTTACAGAAATTTAATTATAACTGTTATGTCTATTACCGCACATTTTGTGTTGCGTTGACGCAAACCGTTAAAGAATCGGGCGAAAGGTCTTTCTTCTTTTTTAACACTGAACTTAGTGATATTTGACATTTTGTCTCAGAGAACCTAGGATCACTGGGTTTATTTACAAGATGCCTAAGGTCAAGTGCTCTAATCTGTAAAGTGTAGTTTTTGAGGTCATATTTTAAATTATACTGTACTTTACCATTTTTAGTGCATAAATATATACATATTTTCAAAGATTATAGGTTATAAAAATCCGAACCTTACACACTTTGCCACTCGTATGTACTATTTAACCAAAAAAAAAAAAAAAAAAAAAATGGTAAAATACTTTGTTAATTTTGAAAACAATAGATTTTGTGAAGTACCATTATTATTAGATTGAGGTCTGCATAATATAGCCTGCACAATGAACGAACTTCAATAACTTCCTGCTACTAGCTGCTTTTGACATTTAGCAACTTTCGTAGAGCAGTTATATTTTCTACAAAGAAATAGAATTCCAGTGGTATGTGACGTAATTATAATAGTTTGAAAAGAGTTTCTCTAACACCTGAGGAATTTACAGGCCAATTAATTTTCTCTCTTCAGGTATTTCCAAATGTCTCAGCTCTCAAAATCTCTACTCTAGAGTGTTATTTGTAGTACATGCAATTCCGTGGCGTGTAACGTAGCTATGTGGGAACACACACACACTTCCCGGAAACTGAAGAAGTTGAGATCCTAATTGGAAGGTGTAAGTTTTGTCACTTAAAAGCAGTGAAGAAAAATATTTATACAAAATGGAGTACTTACCTTGAAACTTCTTGTACACTTGAAACTAAAAGTATTATTTAAAAAAAAATACGCTTAAAATTTGTATGAAGTTAATATTAATAAGGAGAAATCGTTTGATGTGCTCTGCAATACCACTATTTTAAGAGTGTTGCCATCCTAACAATTTATTTAGTTCAATATCGTATAATTACTGTTTGAGACTATGAAGATGAAATGAACGAAATGGTTCAATGAAGAAATTGGGAGAAAACGGGAGAACGTCGAAAAAACCCACACACATGATGTTTGACGACTATAAAGATGATGGGATCGAACTAGGAGTCTCATGCACCAAGGTAGAGAGCTCTACCATTTAGCCACCTAACCATCGCCAACTCTACATAAACGTGTACTTTTTAAGCACTGCCTTAGGTTATTATACACTGTAATTTTGCTTGTCCGACATAAACGGGGCGTAGGTCACGATGGCTCTGCGGTACAGTGCTTGGTTCTGGTGTGTGCGGTCCCTGGTTCGCTATCCGGCCAAGCTTAAGTTTGTGATGTACAACATCGTGTCCATGGGTTTTCTCGGGGTACTCCCGTTTCCTCCCACTTTCTCATTCCACTAATTATTCCATCATTCACTTGCCTTAATCATTCGTCTGCCTTCACCTAAAAGGTATAATCGAGGGATGTTAAACTGACATATTTCTTTTCCAACATAAACGAGACTGCAGTCCGTCGGCTAAATGAACGACAATAGGAAGTTTTTTTTTTAACCTACTAGCTGAACGTGCGCTCACTACACAACCCATCATTTACATATGAGCATGAATCTCCTTGTCATTTTTCACAACATTTATACATGCTCCATTACAGATACAAGAAAAGGACGTCTTGATAAAAAAAAATTTAAAAAATCGGCAGGGGGTATCATAAAGGGGGGGTTTTTTCAATATCTCAAACCGTTTACAAGATTTTAGCCTATTTTTCGGTTGGAGTTTCTAAATCATGTGTGATCAATGTTTTCTTTCTTCTTGCATGCAGTATGTAGTATGTAAATGCAGCACAACTAATTATAATGTCAGTGATTTATGGTGTTCATCGCGCAAAATACTCCAAACAATAAAGATTCATCTTAGAGTGGAGAAATGGTTATCCTTCGTTTTTAATTATCATTTGGCCATGAAACAAACACAACCCCTGCACACAACTATGTTGTGTTGGAATGTATAACTCGTAGGATATGATGCTTTACTTTTTTTTCTAATTTCAACAATTCTAGTGTACCCCTAAAAATGTAATAAAGAAATAACTGCCATGTTTTTTTTAAACATTCAATTAGAAGGACAAAATTTGGATTCGACCAGCGACGTTTCTAGCACTTATGGTTTTCGAAATCCCATTGTTGAAAGGATTGGAGACAAACATATAAACTTTTCTTTGAAGATAAACGTATAAACCTAGCATTTTAATATATAGATTAAACTTTAAACTATGCGTTATTCTTTTACGCATTACCTACCTAATAATCATGTTTCACATCAAAACAATAAACTGAAAAATTGAACTAACATTTATAGAATTGTCTGAAATTTAATACAGTACGTACAGACTACGCTTACAGCTTGCAGTTCTTGTTGCTGATTTTTAAAAGTATATTGGATAATACGGAATCTCTGATAAGCGAAGGCTGGATGAACAAGGCTGATAGAGCATTTCAAATCTATGTTAAAAGACAAATCATAATATCAGTTTTGTTATTTGGTTACAAACTAAGGACTACAATAACACGAGCATTAAAATTTAGAAGGCCTTTACCACAGTAATAACGTAAGCTAGGTGGACAAGCCAGAGGTACTTTAGTGTCGAATACTATGGTCATATGGTGCGTTTCGAATAAATTTGACGCTACAATTGATTAAAATGTTATTTTTATTTTCAACAGGTTTTATTTCGTAAAAGTGCTTAGATAAATATATACTTAATTGGTTTTCAATAGACAGAGAAGACATAATGCCGTTAATAACGACACTGCATAAAATTGTGTAAATGTTGTAAATACAAGAACTTGTAATTATGATACAACTAGCAAAAACTATTGGTGTGATGCTATGAAAAAAACAAGCATTTCGCACAAGTACATCATTTTAAGCAGTAAAGAAGTCTCCCTCAAGGGTGTCGAGAAGGTATATATATATATGAGGATTTTAAGACAAATTGCATTCAAATTATGCCAAATATTGTAGGATTCATATATACAATGCGGAGCCCCACATGAGCTTTGCAGGGGCCCGTGCCCCCTCGACCCCCCAGGATCGGCGCCTTTGGTCTTCCTCCATGTTTTCATATCTTCCGATCAGTTTTGAGTTAAAGTTACTGTAAACTATAAATTACTGTAAACAAAATTATGTTTTTTATGTTTATTGAAAACCATCTACTTTATTGGATACGATGTTTAATGAAGGATTTTTTTTTCTTTTTTTCAAAATGAAACTTTTTGAAAAAGTCGAATTTTCAATCTGTTGGTAACTTCGTTCATCTTCATTTATAATAGAATATTACATATCATGAACGTAATAATATTCGACATAAAAGTACTCTAGATGTGTATTTACCTGCACGTCTCACTTGCTTTATTACTGTTATAGAGGCTTTCAAAATTAGGATGTTTTGGAAAATGTAGCGCTCTTAGTTTGGAACAATAAATAATAAGTTTAGTGTTATAAGTTTTCCTTTAACATGTATATTTAACATATATTAGTAAGCCCCCGATTATGTGTTATTGCCGCGAATTTTTTTAAACCCTGCTGCAGTCGCATGCAAATAAGTACACTGTATGGCCAGATTTTCAGCACAATGAGGTTTGCTGATGACATAGCACTGATACCGGAGAACTAAAAGGACTTGCAGGAAACACTTTCAAACTTGAACTACGAACTGAAAAAAAAAAAAAACATGCAAAATAAAGATAAATAAGAGGAAAACGAAAGTGATAAAATGCACAAGAGCAGGACAGGAAGGAGGAAATGTATGGCTAAAGGGAGAGAAAATCGAAGACGTTTAAGACATTCTCCTATTTAGGAAGTCTAATATCCTCGGGCAAAAGAAGTGAAAAAGACGTAAGTTCCAAAATAAAGTATGCTAAACAAACATTCAATGCGAAACGAGGACTGCTAACATCAAGAAATGTGTCGTCGGACATTTGAAAACGATTTTTTAAGACTCTGGTATGGAGCTTGGCGCTTTACAGATCAGAGACGTGGACATTGAGAAAAGCTGAAATATCTAAGCTGGAAGCATTTGAAATATGGTGTTGGCGCAGAATGCTGCGTGTACTATGGACCGAAAGGAAAAGGAATGAAGACGTATTAAAGGAAGCTAATGAAGGATGACAGATCATGAAGATAATAGGAAAAAGAAGAAACAGCATGCTTGGCCATCTTATTCGACACTCCGATTGGTTGATAGAGGGAAAGGCAACAGGAAAACCAGGAAGAGGAAGACCAAGGATAGAATATCTAGATGCAGTTACGAAGAAGAGACCTTATCAAAGTATAAAACAGCTCTCTCAAGCGAGAGAAAAGATTTAAAATTGTCATGTTGCTCAACAAACTATGGTTGAGGTTAGAAAAACGTTCTAAAACAAAAAATAAATTGCATTGTAAAAATCAATATTTCCAACAGTAGTGCAGGTTTCGGAGTGCAACTCTACTCTGATAAGCAAAGCTGATTGTTGTAAGATACGATAAACAGGAAATGGGAAGTGATTTGTGTGGTAGTAAATTACATTCAGTGTTCAGTGCGAAGTGAAAGTTCCCGGGCGACCACTGAAGGGTTAATTACGAACCATAAAGGAACCAACTTTAATCCAAGCCAACAAAGTAGAAAATACAATAGGCCCTACAGGGCGAAGGTCAAGAATTACTAACAGGTTTACAGTACAATATTATTTTGTCTTTTTTTTTTTTTTTTTTTTGTTCTTTATTTTAGTGATTTAGACGTAGATGAAAGGTATTTTTTAAAGTTTTACTATGTTTTTGTACAGAATTTTTTTTTGTTTGTACCCTATTTTTAGTCTTTTTTTTTTTTTAGGTTATCCGCAATTTTCATTATCCGCGGTTCTCTTACCATCCATTTCTGTGGATAATCGTGGCTTTATTGTAATAATATGACGTACTGGCATTTGAAAAAAAGAAGTACAATAAATAGATAACATTGTTATCTGGTAGTTACTGCAGAGTATGTCAAACATCCCTCTATTGATATTTAGTCCGTACAGTATATCAGATTTTTTTATTGCTTTAGAAGTGTGGGACCTCAAATAGAGTTGAGAAAAAGATTCAAAATGCTTCTTGTGGAACATGGAACAAAATCATGAATATTACGCAAAAATGATTTAAAATGACTGGAAACTTTCGAAATGTGGGTATGAAGAAGAATTGAGAAAATTATTTGGGTCGATCAAGAAACCAATGAGAGGGCGTTAAAATGGTGGAGGAGAAAAGAACAGTTTTAGATATTATTGGAAAGAGGAGGAGAAACTGGTTGGGACAGTCGCTAAGAAGGAGTTGTATCATGAGGGATGTGCTAGGCGGTAAGGTGGTAGGAAAGAGAGGGAGGGGCAAAGGAGACTACAATTGATGGACGATATCAAAACAGAAAAATCATACGTGAGGACGAAGAGGTTAGTGGAAGAGGGTGGAGCATTTAAGCTTCTCTGTTAGGGCAAGTGACCCACCAATAATGGCAGAATACCTGATGATGATGATGATTTTAGAAGTTACAATACGTTTCAAGATATATGGTCATTCGTGTGCAGTATATTTCAGCATAAACAAAAAAACAAACAAAAAGAAAAATACATAGTGCAGTCACGTTGTAAAGTAAGTCCTCTCAGATTACTTTCCCTCAGTAACTTTCAAATATAAGTTACAATTTATGTTAATAATAATAATAAGTATTCTGCCATCTACAACAAATTAAGAACTTTTCATGTAATGGAGTTCCTCAACTAATTCACCTCCTGACGAAATCTTCCAGTTTTAAATTTCATTTTCATCGTTTTTACCCAGCAGACTAAAGGACCTGGATGATTAATGAAAGTGCATGAGTATGAGAAAATTGGTGGAATGGGAATGTAGTAGGAACAATCCTAAAGTTTGACTACTGAGTAGATTTATGTTGCATGAGCATGAATGTACGGATTGAAGGACTGTAAGTAATGCAGCTCAAACTTGAACAGCTACTCTCCCTATGTAGGTTATGTTCAAGTACTACAATGATCGCTGTTCTTAATAGTCTTCATGGTTCAAGTTCAGCTCTGTTAAAAAAAAAGTGTCTTAGACCGAATTGTAAGTCATGTGTGTAATCTGATGGAGAAAATCGTGCTTGTGGGTTCTTCCATTTTTCCCCTCACTGTGGTTAGTCCATCATCAGCATACGTGTTTTGTGATAGTATCGTTTGAGGCAGCAAACTACAGGCAAAACTCTTTGAAGTAATTCTCAAAGGGAACGTTTAGCTCCAATTAGCCTATCATAATCATTTCTTTAATTTCTATAGGGCTCAGGGATAGAGTGCTTACCTCTGGTGCGTGCGGCATCTCCTTTTGATCTCCGGCTAAGTAACTTTGTGGTGGACAACATAGTGTTCGAGGGTTTTCTCGGAGTATTCCCGTACCCTTCCAGTACCCTTCCACTTTCTCATTCCACCAATTCTTCCGTCATCATTCACTTACTTTAATCATCCGTCTGCCTTAGCTTAAAGGACATGATCGTGGGACGTTAAACTGAAAGATTTCATTTCCTTTAATTTTATAATCTATCTCCCCTGGTAAAACACGACATGTTCTACTGAAAAATCTTATTTTTGTCCACTTTATGTGTTATTTTTTTTTCTGTAGATGCTAATTATCATAAATTAATCAATCCTATACTGACAATAAGTTCGCTAATTACCACCTAATTTAATGGACAGGATGGTAGAAACAAGCTGTAATTACAGTTTACGTAATCCAACACTAATATACATAATCTCTGACAAAGATATGTGTACAGTTCGTATTACTGAATTGAATATGAATAACGGAAACACAGAAGGTGATTTTGACGAGATGTCCAAAATTTGCATATTTTTTTTAAAGAAAAAGACATAATGTATAAAATTTTGTTTTAAAAATAATAATAAAAATCTGGACTAAATGATTCTACTTATTTCTAAACTTTAATAAATAAATTTAAAATTTTTTATTAAATGAAGATCAGTTCTTCCCACGAGTGGAGTATACATAGGGGGATTCCGGGTTTCAACCTTTCTGTTTTCGAACAAGATATGAGAAAAAAAAAATAAAAAATAGAATACTATATTATGTTATATCTGTATAAGCGAAAATCCTTACGTGTCAGAGTAGAACAAAGAAAACTTGAAGAGGTCAATTAGTTCGATATCTGGGAAATATTTTGACCAGAGACGATGAGTGTACCAAAGAAATCAGGTCAAAAATTGTCATAACCAAATAGGTATTCTACAAGATAACTCTTAACTAGCAGTCTTAACATTGTACTAAGGAGGTTTATATAGGGAGTATTGGAGTGTAAGATTCGAAGACTTGGACATTGTGGAAATAAGAGAAGAAGTATTTAGAGAACTTCTAGATGTGGTGTTGGAGGAAAATTACAAAGATAAAATGGACAGAGAGAGAGAGTAACAACGATGTTTTAAAACGTGTAAGAAAGAAGAGGGAGCTTTTAGCAAACATCCTTTAAAGCACCGCCAATTAGGTTTGACACATTTTGCAAAAAAAAAAAAAAAAAAAGTCTTCTTCGTACCGCTAAAGAGAGAAAGATGAGGGGAAAGCGAGAGATAGGAAGAAGAACACAATTGATCGTGTTCTTGATTTTAAAAATAGATGAAAATATTGGCAGTTAAAAGAGAAAACTGAAGATCGAGAAATGTGCAAGAAACATTTACGTATGGCAAGATACCCCCCCCCCCCACTTTAGAAAATTGAAACAATGACTAGGTCATTCGTTTGTACTACGTTTGTACCGAAAATATTTTCGTTTGTACCATTTTCCTTATAGGGTTACTTAAGAGGTCAACTGGGGGGGGGCTATCTTGGCGCCAAGATAGCCTCCCCCCGTATCACAGCACGAAAAATTGAAATACACCATTCGAAAGCAAATCGTTTGTACCGTTTGTACCGAAAAAAGTTTTGTTTGTACCCTAATAATTTTCGAGAAAGAGTGGATGACATTTAAGAAGCTATCTTGTACGCAAGATAGACCCCCTAATGTGTACTTTTTCCATGCCCATTAATAAGTATTATGTGTTTATTCATGTGAATTTGTGTATTTAGAACTCTGGTTGTACATATCCAAATTAAAAAAAGTAACTTGTTGGGAATAACTCAACGTTAACATTGATTCGGCGAGTGGGAAAACATGTGAGTCCAAAATAAGCCATTTTGAGTTAAAGGTAAAAGCCATTTTGAGGTAAATAACATTAAAGATGTAGAACTACAAGCTGTAATGAAGAGCAGTACAATTTTCAAGACCTCGCACGTTATAGCAGAATGCTGTAATGTCGACTGTACATTTGTGGCATTAACAAATGAAAGTTCTTTCTTCAAATATGCGTTTTGTGGACTAGTAGTGTTTTTCCACTCAACGATTCACTTAAATTTTCTCTATTTGTGCCCTTTTCCGTAAAGAAATACCGTAAAAAGAATAACAGTGTGTACAAATTCAGAAAGAAACTGGATTTACAGAAATAATCTTAAACAAAGAAAAATAAAAAAAAAATGAAATGTTTGCTCACCTAAACTGCGTCCTTGCACGTTTCAGCTTTACACCAACTGAAGAAATTAACTGTTTATATTTATCACATTAACGGCTCGAGAAGCTTGCCGCTTTCATAGACAATAGACGAAAGGAAGTAGATCATTGCTGAATAATATGTATTTACTTACGGGAAAGGGCAGAAATAGAGAAAATTTAATTGAATCGGTGAGTGGAAAAACACTACTAGTCCACAAAACGCATTTTGAGACATTTGAAAAAAGAACTTTAGTTTGTTAATGCCACAAATGTACAGTCGCCATTATAACATTCTGTTATAACGTGCGAGGTCTTGCAAATTGCACTGCTCTTCATTGCAACTTTAGTTCTACATCTTTAGTGTTATTTTTTGTCTTTATTTCAAAATAGCTTATTTTGGACTCACACTGTTTTCCCACTCGCCGATTCAATTCTAACGTTATTTCCGATTTTTTTTTATTTGGATAAGCACAACCAGAATTCTAGATACACATCAATTCACATGAATAAAAACATAATACTTATTAATGGGCATGGAAAAGTACACATTAGGGGACCTATCTTGCGTACAAGATAGTCCCCAAATGTCATCCCCTGTTTCTCGAAAACTATCAGGGTACAAACAAAAGTTTTCCGGTACAAACGATTTGTTTTCGAATGTTGTATTACAATTTTTTTGTGCTGTGATACGGAGGGGGCTATCTTGGCGCCAAGATAGCCCCCCCAGTTGACCTCTCAAGTAACCATATAAGGGAAATGGTACAAACGAAAATATTTTAGGTACAAATGGTACAAACGTAGTACAAACGAATGACCTAAAGCCCAGTAATGAATATACATATGAGAGGCCACTAGATCAAGTGAATGAGTGTGTGAATGCGATCGGAGTCTCCCAGACCTATTGTTGAATATTATTATTATAATTTCGGAAAAGCTAATTCATAAGATTGGGTGGAGTGGAATTTAGTTGCAATTCGGTGTGTAAGTGAAAAGGAATAGTGTAATAATTTCGATTTGATATCTTGCGAAACTTCATAATACGTCCGCATATTATTTAGTAATGTTATTATACTATATTTTTAAAATATTTCCAATAACGAGGAAGATTCGGTAAGGAAAAAGTAATACAGGTTAACACATCCTATAGATTTTTTTTATTTTTCGGTATTTTCCAGTTTTTTTTGTTCCTAGTTTTTTAAATATAAGCATTAAGTACTTTCTTCCTACTTTGTTTTCATGTGAGAAGAAGTTTTCATCTTCTTGTATACTTCATGGCATTTGTCATGGTTCCTTCGGGGCAGAGCGATGTCGTGGTGTGGGGGACATGTGTGTGAGCTCACAGTGGGACAGTTTAACATTATTTTACATCACCGATGGACTTGTACTATAACTATCCGATTTAATTTCCAAGCTTTCCTCCGGACATGTAATTTATCTCTTATTGAAGCCGGCTGACATTCTGACTGTTTTGACAATAATGCTAATCTAATGTCAAATGTCGGGATGAAGAATTGATAATGATGATGATTTAGAGAAAAAGAATATATTTACTTAGTTCATCTTTTGATCATATTATTTATTTACTTACATTTTTATTGAACGGGATTTTTTTTTTTTGACAATTTTCCTTTCTATTGTCTCCTTTGCTTTTAACCGACTTTTGGTGGTAACGAAGATTGTTTGTTATATAGAATTTTTTTCTGTAAATTCTAATTCTGAAGGTCGTCTAGCGGAGACGGAATAACTAGGGCGCAGGTACTAAGGGGGAATTTTCTAACGGTAGTCCTCCTTCGTATCTCTGCTTGGTCACAGACTTCTAGCGGGTTTCAGGATAGTATAATCGGTCTGTATTGTGAGGACCGTACGTTTTTGGGGTTTATGTTAAATTGTTTCGGTTTAAGTCAACAAATGGTTGCAAGTTTTATCATCTTCGACGACCTAAAATTGTTCGGTTTTTCATTTGACTTCGGTTCTTTTCCTTGTATCTCTGATCAACGATGACTCCAAGACGTCGATTATTCAAAATCTGAGAAGCTAGCGTTATTTGGAATGGGGAAAGGATAAATTTTAATGTTACTTGATATTTTATCGGCTTGGAGGCATTCGATGTTCGCTCTTTGATTTTTTTTTCTTTCTTATCTCTTTCCTCGAACTAGATTTTTTTTTTGCCATTTGTATATTCCTTGATATAAGTACTTTTTTTTTAATATTTATAATAGAGACATCTCTAACAGACATGTTACCAATATATATTTCATTTAAGGGGACTTATAACTTTAGTTCTGGGATTTTGGTTGCGAAATGGGTTCATGATCTTGGAAGTCGTTTCCATATTGCTGAGAAATTAGTCTCCATTAAATATACCTGTAATCCGATATTCATAGTGGTTTCACAGATTATATTTCTGCCAGTTATAGCAAAATAGTATCCTTAACATCAGCTAGGCCTAGCTAATCACCAATAAGGAGGAATATTAATCACCTGCGTACACAATTAACATAATTTTTTTTTTTTAATTTTGTAAATATACCTGGATGAGTTAAAAGAAACTGTTATTGATTTAAAAAAAAAACCTTGGGTTGGAGATTTGTGGAAGTTTTTTTTTATTTTATGTATTATTTTTAATTTTTAATATTTATCGTCCATACGAGAATACTACTGTATAGATATACAAGCTTCTGTTATTACGAATTTAAAAGCTCTTGCTATAATATTTTTGTAACTAACTTAATATACCCTTTTACTAGACCGAGACTGTATAGCTGTAGGTAGATGTAATTACCAGAAATTTTGTTTTCATATCGTAATACCTATGTTTAAGACTTCTAGTTAATCAAATAAGGAACTTTTTTGTAAATTGCTTGTTCGCACCTCAATCTCAATTTTCTGCGCCGTCTCACTTAATCAGCGATGGGTATACTGACGACATTTTCTGGAATTATCTATGTTACAAAATTTTAACCGCTATTCGAAATCAATTGATGGAAAATTAAAAAATTAACATTTATATTCGATGTTGCCATGTAAAGTCAATATTTTTGTACATGATTTCTCTGTACGGGCGAGAGTACCTTCAGGAGCTATGAAAATTTTCGTAATCAGTGAAGAATCCGTAATAATCATTCCATTCTAAAAGAAAACTCCAACACCCAAATTGAAAGTTTAATTTACGTCAATTTAGTGCGTTCATCTTTATAGAACAGTGTTTCCCTAGTTATTCATTTGGAGTTGCCATAGTGCGAAATCACATCCAATATATTCTAGAAGTGCAAATAGTGACAGGTTAGCGCAGATATCCCAATATGCCGGAATCAAAATAAAGTTTGGAAATAAATTACTATATTAATTTGGATAGACAGGAATAATGTACTAAGAAGATATATAGATTATGAATCACCTTGAATTTAAGTATGCCCAAATTACAGTGAAACAAGTAGTGGCAAGGAATTAATAATTTACAGGAACTGTGATTTACTAAATTTTATTCATAAATACACCATCTTCTTTGCAAATAGTTGACCTAAAGATATATACATTGTTCTGCAATAACTTTGGAAGAATATGGAAAACTTCAACATATTTAATGCGATGGAACACTTCCCTGAGAATTAAAGTTCAGAAATTTTATGCAAGTTTACTCAATGTTATTTAAAAATTTCATAAAACTTTCTTTGTCTCGTAAAGCCATAAAAGATTTTTTTTTTTTTTTTTTTTTTTTTTTGTTTAACCACTAACTGTTTTGAAAATCATTTGATACTGCAAATTTTATGTGAAATACTGCTAAAACCATTTCCCTGTTTACTTCCGTTGTGGACGGAGGTATTTCCATTTTGGAAAATATTAATGTGTTTATTTCGGAGTTTAATATTTTTTTTTTATTTGAATATGTCAAATTATTAAATGTAAATAAAACTTCCAGCTGGAAAAATGTTTCTTTATTTTCTGTAATTTGTAGACCAATGCATCCTAGCAACTAATGGTAGTTTAGTAACATTTTAATTTATTTGTGTATTTATGTATTTTAGGTTGATGTGATGGTGTGGATTTACTCCGATTTGGTTATAAAGAATATTTCAATAGTGAATGAATATATACATATATATATATGAGAGTAAAATCAATACCCAATTTAGGCATGCACTGAAAACAGTATCAATCGAAATTACGAAGTAATATATTATTACTCCTCTAAATATGATCTAGATATATACATATATTCAGTGCTGTATAGCACAGAAGAAGATGGAGTAATCGTTGAAACGATGACTGGTTAAAAAAAGGGAAATAGTGAAATAATTTAAATTGCAGAGTTACTTTTTTTAATGTTTTCTCTCAGGGTTATTCTTTTATGTGGACAGGTTAGATACTGTTTCTTTCTTCTCTTTTCTTTTTCTTCTTTTCTTCTTCTTTCTTTTCCTTTCTTTCTTTCCTAGTCTAACGGCCATACTCATGTCATCTCATTTTAAAGACATTTCAATTTCTTTGGAATGTTTTTATTTCTCTTTTCTTCGGTGAAGTGTCCGCCTTATTCAACACACGGTTAATATTTCCTATGGTTTCTTCTGAAATCGTTGCTATGGAGATGACATGAGAGATGGGGTTAGACGTAGTACAAACGAATGACCTAGTCATTGTTTCAATTTTCTAAAGTGGGGGCTATCTTGCCATACGTAAACATTTTCCCCTCAGAACCTTAAAATAAATAAATAAATAAATGAAACCTCATCAACTCCAGGACTTGTCAACAGACAGAATACTTAATAATAATAATAATAATAATAATAATAATAATAATAATAATAATAATAATAATAATAATAATAATAATAATAATAATAATAATAATAATAATAATAATAATGTAAAAATTCTGGAAGATAAGAACTTACGTTTAAACCTCCCTCTGTGCATGCTACTTACTCCCTCACTTTTTCGGCTCCCAGCGTTCTTAGTGTATCACAATTTTGAGAAAGAGCTCATCAAGTTGGTGGAGTCATGCCGTCATCTATTAGGTCTTCAAGGGTACAACGTAAAAGGCTTATTTTGTTCTTTATGGAGAGATCCAAGAAACACACACACACATATATACATATATATATATATATATATATATATATATATATATATATATATCGTCGGCATGATCACCAGACAGAATACAGTGTTATAGCACTTAATATTTTTCAAGGGATTTTGAGATCTGTACGTTAAAACAGGGCCGGTCCAGCGGTGCCTAAACTTTTGCAAAAGTAATTTTTTTTTCCTCAAATTCCCCTTTTCAGGTATACGTTACGGACAAGAGAATGGTACTATTTAAAAGGTTGCTTTCTTCTGACGAGAATGAGGTACGAACTATGATCCTAAGATAAATAGCGTTGATGCAGTGGTTGCTTCCTAATCCCAAAAAGGGTTAATAAAAATGAAACAAGTACGTATGTCGCAATATCGTAGGTGTTGAATTAAGTGCATCGCCAGTCAAAAAAGGTTAGGAACCACCGCTTTAATACAACAATGTAACTATAAACCACTAATCATAATGAGCTTTAATCATTCTTGATCCTTTAATTTTATAATCATATCTTTTTTTTCATATCGCCTTTTATATGAATATTAGATCGTAATGCAGTTTTAATTAACAAATTCATCAATAAAGAAAACTATCATCATTCATATATCAACAACTTTTTCGATAACATGATTCTGTTTTTATTTTAATTGAAATTAAATGTCACATACTAAAAAAGCATTCCCAAGCTAATACAACATAACAAATGTACGACGAGTAATTAAAAGCACAACCTACAGAACGTTGTGATCGTTGTAACATTACATCACTTGATGTACAGTTTTCAATTACATTATTATTATTGTTACATATCTTTTCCTATTAGGGCAAACAAAGTACCGTATATAGTTATAATTAAATAGTTTGCCAACTTAATTCTTCAATCACATTTCGTAATTATGAATGTCACTTCATCCCACTACTGTTTTCAAACCTTATCTACAGTTTTGTCCTAAGCTCTAGCTTTAAAAATATTTCAACTCATTGCAGACGATAATGAATAATTTTCAATATTTTCAGTATTGTATTTTTATTCAGAACTAGCAGAAGCCCGTTCTTCGCACGGGGAGTGTAGTTTCATTTTGGACTTAAAGGGCACCAAATCAACACAGAGACTTCAAAAATTATAAATTCGACACTAATATCGGTCATTTTCAATTATTTTTACATGTCACCATCTTCCTTTAGGGGTACTAATGGGGGCTGAATTTGGATTTAAATGGCATCGGAAGTACCACTGTTTGTCTTAGCGACCCTGAAGACTATGGGTTCAACCTAATGTCAGTCATTTTCGATAATTATATATATGAATGATGATATATATATACACACCTTCCCAAGTCGTGGGACTGAGTTTGGATTTAAACATCTTCGGAAGTGTCACCGTTCATCTCAGCTACCCCACGGAAACTATGGATTCGACACTAATATAGGCCACTTTCGATCATTTTTGTATACCTCTCCCCTCCCCCTCCCCCTCCCCCAAGATGTACCATCAAAGTGAAATGATAAAATCCATCCCAGATCCGAACCTCATCTATGCTGAAAATTTGATTGAGATCGGTCGGGTGGTTCCAGAGTTATTGTCACAAGCATAGTGACTTTCATTTATATATATATTTGTGTATATACATTTCAGTCATTTCTTACACTATAATCAAAAATGTGTTTCGCCAGGAAATTTATTTTGGGGAGTTCAAATTCAAAATGAAGATAAATTGTATTAAAATTTGTAAAATTAGTCCTAAAATTAGATTAAATTTACAGAAAAATCGAGATTTCGGAGTGTTCGGATTTCAGGAGTCACCCCTTTCTAATGTTCCTGTCGCCAGGTACCCATTTTGAAGAGACTACGAGAAGGACCGACCCCTGCTAATTGACCTTAAAAAAAAAAAGAAGAAGAAGAAGAAGAAGAATTAAAAACCATGTTTAAGCACACAAAAATGAGTTACAGTAAGTCTGTCTCTCGTTGAGGTTGAAACATATGTAGAATCTAGTTGACTTACTGTTTGTATTTATGGGACAGTTTTTTTCTTTTAAATCTTTTTCACAGTTTCGTTGAACAAAGGCCAAAATGCGTTTCAAGGACTACTGAAGGTAACAAGATGAAACGAAAGAAAGAAAAAAAAAAATAAAGATAGCGCGTGCCAAACACAACCTGTTTAGTTTGAGAAAAATGCTGAGGTTTCATTTTCTAACTACAAAAACAGGGGCGGAAGAAGATGTGTTATTACAAGAAGATGGCAATAATTTTCATCTCTGTTTTTCACTCATTAATATGTCAAAACCCCTTTCTTATACCATTAAAAGATATCGCATTTTGTTAATGTTGATGGAATACTACAAATGTCTATTAATACGAGGATGACAAAACATAATGGTTCTTAGGCAAAATCGTTTTCAAGTATGACTAGAGCCATACTAAGGGTTTGGCTAACGCATGGTTATCACAAGTGTATTTATAATCTCTGATTAGCACGTAGTAGTAGATTAAGTTAATCACACGTGACTAATTAATTTAAAACAGAGGATATCTTGGTTTAGCTATGGTTTAGCCACAATAAACTTATGAGAATACAAAGGCAATTAAGTCTTTCTTTCTTTGTTTCCTTTCACCTGATTGAGTGAATTAACAATGAAGCAGCAATTAAGCCGAGTCCTCTACAACATCAGAACTGTTTCTTAAAGCGAACAGTGAGAGATGAATAGAAAATTTCCAGTTTTCCGAGGGATAGCCTACAAACAACTGATGATAAATTATCTTATCTTATAATTACAACATAATTCTTCTATTGTCGGTAATATTAATTTACTTCTAAATATTCCCCCTGTGAATCCATCTCTCAGGAATGAATGATTTAATTATAATTAGTACCTATTTATATTATAAGATGTTGTCAAACCAAAACAAAACATTTCGAATTTCGTATTTCATATATTTTCACTTTCACAAACTACTCGTGCGCACATTTAGTTTCCCGTAGTTGCTACATTTACTTTTCTCACCCGATGTATTTGGATTATATTAGTCAATTACACCCGAATCGACTTATTAGCTTAGGTCCAAGTGGACTCTGAATACCAGAAAGTACACTCTCCTTACTACAGAATTAATACGACACTAACTAATCCATGACTAAGACTTAATTAACTGATTTCTCTGAATACCGGCCGATATGTTCTGTTTGGACATTTTCTGATTTGGACATTGAGAGCGGCTTAACTAAAAATTCCCTATTTAGCATTATATTGGGTATCTGTACTAAATTATGCCCTGCATTTCTAGATAAATACATGATGGCATGTACAAAAGGTCTATGGCTTTTTTGTATACAGAGGGGTGCAAAGAATATATGAGCAGCGCAAGGAAGACAAAGATAAGCGCCACTTCCGCCGAAACTCAGTTATTAAGTGGGATGAGTTAGGATCGGACCACAGAACAGCATGAAAGTAGTTAGAGTTCAGTATACGAAATTATACCTACATACGGCAGGGGAAGATTGTTTAGTGTGTGTCATTGTATTGCATTACATGGGAATGTTGAACTTTCTTTTCCAATTTATTCGAAAGTTAGAAAATGGCGCTTATCATCGTCTTTCTCCGCGCTGCTCATATATATGAAAAGCATTTACGTAAAATATTCGTAAGTAAGTTTCTACAAAGAACTCAACAAGTAGCTTGTAAGTTATGCTTGACTTCTGCAATTGCATTGGATTCTAGAAGTTGTTACATTAAGTACACTTCTGATATCGATAAATGACTACGAACATCGCTGATTACAGTATCCATACGGATTGTTCTTGACAATATTTTAATTCCTTACCATTGTAAACAGTGTAGACGGTTTCGTATGGTATACTATATATTTCAGAGTTCCCCACAGGTTCAGGAATCGTGTATTAAGTCATAAGATCTGAAGGAAATTGTACAGCAAATCTTGATTCTCTCCAACAGGGTGTCCCAGCCATTTTATTTGATCATCTAGACCTATGATTCTCAAACGTTTTGCTCCTAGCGCACCCTTGGATGAATACGATTGTCCTGATTCCCATTAGTCTAGGCAAGTTAAACTAAAAAAAAAAAAAAAAAAAAAAAAAAAGGCGATCAGTGGAACAAATTCGGAACAAGCTGATTTTTGGTACACATGTTCAGAATAGCATTAGAAAAAATACTAGAAAGTTCAATTCACGTCAATGGTGGGAAGCCTGAGAAATCGCCGCCATCTTGTAAAAATAATTTTTGGTCACTTTTTTTTCCTTCGCAATTTTGTTTTCTGTGCTAAAACTATGAAAAATACGCAAAAATCTTATTGGACCTTTCTTTGTAGAGCATTTGGCAATAAATTGAAAAAATGCAGTTCTCTAAAGCAGTGGTTTCCAATAGGTGGTCCGTGGACCCGTAGAGATCAGTGGACATTCACTACAGGACACGCAATTTATAGTTGGGAGAAAGAGTTTTATCTTAAACTATTTTTCAGCAAACATTATAATATCAGTTTTAAAATTTCTAACCGTACTTTGTCTTAACATATTTAATTGGTGACATGAGCGACATTGAAATGTTTGAAAAATGGCTGCAAGATCACCAGCCTTTTGTTCCCCGAAATCACAACATCATGTCCTTAGCAACAAGAATTGTTGGTAACGACAGCATTAACTGCCATAACAGTGAAAAATTCGGAACATATCTTGCTAAGGAAAGTTCTGGCAAGAATATCCATGATATCATCTCCAAGCGTAACTCGAGTTTTGCCATTTTCTGCTGTAAATAAACACATTAACTATATCAACAAGTAATAAGAACAGCAAAGGACTAAAATGAATTGTCATCCTTCTTTCATTATGAGTTGATACCAATACCATTATTATTGTTTGATGAGGGTGGGATAAGAAAGATCCACAAATCTTCACTCTACTCTCTTTTCAAGCCAACTGAGGATCTACCTCTGGGAAACTGTCAATATGTAATTGATGGAGATCATTTGCTACACACACTAGTTTGGCCTACCCAAACTACATATGAACATATATGCAAAACATACAGCACTTATGTGATCAATCATTTTGGCTACAGTTTAGTAGTAGTGTTTTATGGTTATGAATCCAGCTCAGCATTAACAAAAAAAAAAAAAAAAAAAAAAAAAAAGTGTCGAAAGACAGAGACGATCCTTGAAAATAACTTGCTCTGACATAGTTTTTGAAGAAAATATGTACTCAACGATTGAGCAAAGTAAGTTCTTGTCAAATCTGGCGAATAAGTCTAGTTTTATTCAACAACTCACAAAAGAACTCCAAGTCAAAGGAATTACTGTCATTCAAGCAAGTGATGATGAAGACAGGCTCATCGTGCAAATCAAACTGGCTACCTGTAGTTGTAGTAGGAGAAGATGTTTACCTATGATTCTGCTGACTTCACTTACATCCGATGAGATACCTACTTTTTGAAGGCAGGACAAGGCAAAGTTTCTGATGCGCAACATTGCTTTAAAATGATCAAAGATCAATTTCTGTTTTTACATGCAGTAAATGGCTGTGACACCACATCATGTTTGTTCATGCAAGAAAACAAGAAAATTTTCCAACTTCTGAGAGCGAACCCTGAACTTCAAAATGCAGTTTCAGTTTTCAACGATCCATCAGCACAAGTATCTACATTATTGACTGAGGGAGAAAAATTTCCTCTTCGAGTCTACGGAGCTATAGACACAGAGACTTCTTTAAATTCCTTTAGATACACTAAATTCTGTCAACTCGTTTCTAAAGCCAAAACTGAAGTTAGCTTGGCTTGTCTTTCACAACAACAGACGCTGCCCAATAACACCTATTCCAAGTATTTCATCAAATGCAACTATGAAAGGGCAATGTGCTACCAGCAGAAAAATGGTGTTGACAGAAAGATGGAATTTCTTTGATTCCAGTCACCACGCTTAAACCACCCGCTCCCGGAAACGTCTTGAAGCTAATAGCATGCAAATGTCAAAAGGATTGCTATTTAAGTTGCAGATGTATAAATGCAGGTCTTCGATGTTCTATTGTATACTCTCACTGTAGAGGATTGGGATGCTACAACTCGCCACCTACTATATCAACTGAAGAAGAAATCATGGGTGATGAAGTTGAAGAACAATTCTTTGGTGATGAAGATAAAAATATAAGATAACCTGAAAGTGTAGAGCTGTGTACTTTTGGTAGCAGTGTTTCCAATCACAGACACAATGACTGAAGAAAAATTGACAAGAAGAGAGGATTGTGAACAGCCAGGACATTCAGATGAAGATATAATGGAATATGAGTAAGGAATATTGCATAAAGTTAGCCTTCCTGAGTTCTATCCTGACAATTCATTAAGAATGGTAAGCAAATTATTTTTAGTTTCTTTTAAATTTATCTCTCAATTTTGAAGATTGAATACATATATAATGTAATACTCTCTTAGTAATGATGTTATTAAGATTATGTAAAAATATAAAATTAAAAAGCAAAATAAAAAGCAAGCAAAAAGAAAAGAAAAGAAAATGATTCCGGGGAAGGAAAACAGCAACGGACTATTTTAGAGTAATGATTTCCAACAACTTTGGAGGACTTTATTTATCATCAACATGAATGATACCCCAAGAAACCTAAATTTTAAAAATTGTAATTGAAATTCGAATTCTTAAAAAAAACAGACTGAATGTGTTCTGTCACCAATTAAATATTTTAGGACAAAGTACGGTTTGAAAATTTAAAAATGATATTATAATGTTTGCTGAAGGAAAGGCTTAAGATAAAACTCTTTTCCCAACTACAAATTGCGTGTCCTATACTGAATGTCCACTGAATGTCTCTACAGGTCCGCGGACCACCTATTGGAAACCACTGCTTTAGAGAACTGCAATTTTCTTCAATTTATTGGAAATTTAATGATCTACAAGAGAGGTCCAATAACATTTTTACATATCTTGCATAGTTTTAGCACAGAAAACAAAATTGTGAAGAAAAAATGGCCGAAAACATTTTTTTCAAGATGGCGACGATTCCCACCATTGTCACCAATTGACCTCTCCAGTATTGTTTCCAATGCTATTGTAAACGTGTGTACCAAAAATCAGCTTGTTCCGAATTTGTTCCACTGATAAAGCTAATTTCCCTAGGCTACATGTCATCCTAACTGAACCCAGCCATGCGTAAGGCAGAACGTAAGGCTTGGACCAAGAAATCTAAGAACCACAAAAAGGCTTCAATTCTTAAACTCAACCTTGAAGGATATATAGATATAGATATAGATATAGATATAGATATAGATATAGATATAGATATAGATGTAGATATATAGATATAGATATAGATAGACAGATAAAGTAAAAGAATATTGTGTTGTTATTAACAATTATACAATTGACTCTCCTGCCCTCCCTATATGATGGCCGTGCTCTGATTTAATGGTTAGTTTAACTCAGCTCTTCTAGGATAATTCATTGGAAAGCTATGAATTTTTGTCTACTTCTGTACAAAGTCTTCTTTAACAAATCTTTTCTTGAACAGACTTCGTATTAAAAGTAACATTAATGCACACATATGATTTTCCATCCATTGATCTGTAGAATTCATTCATATATTTTTTTGTCCTAAATTTAAGAAGATACAATGAATAAATCAGATAATATATCTGAAGTAGTTTTCTTTTCACATTCTGTAGGTATTATGGTTATCAATCTTTTAACTGGTAAATCCACTTTGGTTTCTAGGTCATTAGAAGCCTCCTAGCCTTCTGTTGCATCTGGAGTGTTACCACAAGGGAATATAAAAGAAAAAAGAAAAAGAAAGAATCTCTAAATTTATGGCAGAGAGTGAAAAATAGGTTTCTCATACCCCGCCCGTCTTCTTGAAAAAGGGTGCGGAGAAGGAAAATGAAATATACGTTTTCCAGCACTGCAACTGTAGAAAGTTTTCCACATGAAAAGTTGCCATCTTCCTTTTAAGTAATTACTTTTGTTTAAAGTATTCTCTTAGACAAATACGCAATAATACTCTCAAATCATTTAATTTCTTGTGTTCCTTCAGCGTAAGCTTTTTTATATGGCTACTAAGCGTGTAGTTTCCAGTTGGATTTTTTTATGAGAGTTTGCTTGCTCAAAGAAAATAAACCGGTTCGGGTCCCATTTTAAGTAAAATGTCTCGTCTCGTATAACTGCAGCTAGGAGCTACTGCTGTAGATCTGCAGTCTCGTATAACTGTAGCTCGGAGCTACTGCTGTAGATCTGCAATCTCGTATAACTGTAGCTCGGAGCTACTGCTGTAGATCTGCAATCTCATATAACTGCAGCTCGGAGCTACTGCTGTAGATCTGCAATCTCGTATAACTGCAGCTCGGAGCTACTGCTGTAGATCTGCAATCTCGTATAACTGCAGCTCGGAGCTACTGCTGTAGATCTGCAATCTCGTATAACTGCAGTTCGAAGCTACTGCTGTAGATCTGCAATCTCGTATAACTGCAGCTCGGAGCTAGTGCTGTAGATCTGCAAGATTTTGTGTGATGGTCTGTGCTATCGCCAGTTGCACCACATTCAAATCCCGGTCTGGCTCGTTAATACTAGGTTTATAACCTGGTGTTATATAACTAACTAACTCTATGGCCTATGAAACCTGGAGGTTCAATCTCGCATTCACAAGAGCTCTCCATTGACTTTTATCCTTAGCCAACTGCATCTAGTTTCTACTTTGTATTAATATTTCTGCGAGATCATTTGCGCCTTGGTCTTCCTAATGGTCGTTTTCCGATTGGATTTCCAGCTAAAACTTTGAAAACGTTCCTACTTTCTTCCATTCAGGCTACAAGACCTGCTCCCCTGAGCCTCGAAGACTTGATGATCCTAACAACGTTTGGTAAACGGTAAAAATTATTTAGTTCCTAGTTATGAAGTTTCCTCCCTCCTCCATTTCCCATTCCCGTTCCTCTTGAATCCGAATATTTGCCTCAGGATTTTATTCTCAAATACTCTCAGTCTGCGTTCTTCCCTCAGAGTAAGTGTCCATGTTTTGCAACCATACAGCACAACAGGCATGATTATCGTTTTGTATAATTTAAGCCGGTGTTACATAAGAATGTAACATTCAGAAACTTAACTTGTATATTCTCGGTTGTGAAAACGGACATGTCAAATTCCAATCAACAATATATCAATTATTCATTGAAGTAATTTTAATGCTCTTAATTTATTCTTGTAGTCGCTTCTGAAATGAGTTCGTAATATAAAAACCCACCATAAACATTATAATAGTATGAAAAATAGAGTCAAGCTTCTGTTCATTTATCACTTCGTTCGGCCAGAAAGAGATATGAAAAAGATGCCAAATTCTATTGAAATCCGTAAATTGGAAAGTGAAATTTGGAACTTCAGCACTGAGAACAACTTGCCAAGCAAAAGTGTTACAAGGTGATACTGTAAAATAAATGAATAAATAAATAAATAAATAAATAAAAATAAAAAATAAAAAAAACTCGGTGATCAAAATTCTAGACAGTATCACCTCGTGAAGCTTTTGCTAAAAAAAATCGATATTGAAGTATGGTATAAGAGGAAAAAAGCAAGGTCCCGTCTCATATAGCCTTGCTGCTGAAAGGGACGTTAAACTCAAAATCAACTCAACTCATCTCAATGTTAGTGCTAGGGGTGGAAAGAACCGGTTTTTATAAAACCAGAAACCAGTTTGCAGAAAAAACGGCATTTCGGTTTTATCCAAAACAAGTTTTTAAAATCGAAACTGGTTTATGATAAAAAACCGAACCGGTTTTTATAGAAATGCGAACCAATTTTGATAGAAACCAAAAACCGGATTTTAATAGATAGCCGAACCGAAATTGGTTTTGATATACCCTAAACTAGTTTCTTTTTTTAATTTTTGAAAATCTAAAGACCGAAAAAAATATTTTCTATCTGTTACTAGTTTTTCGTTACGACGATACTGGCGCCACAAGCTGAGGCTACCTCTACTGGTTGTCAGCGTAATGCGTGCATTTGGTGCTTTGCGCCCTGCTCCCTTACTGGTGGTTCTAACGCGGCCGTATTCTTTAGGCCAATACTGAACACGAACAAATAAAGGGAAAGGGGTGAAAAACTTTTTTGTACCCAGGAGCGTAAAATAGTATAATACGGGGCTGAGTGCAAGAGTCCAACTATGACTCGGATGCCATCAGATTTGATCTGGACGCCAAGATTGGCGGGATAGATCTATCCCATTGCAAAGTATGCGAGAAATGTCTATAGATTTCTATAGTCCCACAGAATATCTTGATGTCTGACAGTTTCAAATTACAGGAAGTCATAAACTAATACAACACTGTTACCGAAATCTACATACAATAGTGATAGAGAATGAATCATTTCTAGCTATTGCCCTCCGTACTTGACAATATCACGGGCTGTTATAGACCTCTATATTATATTTAAGTACAACTCGAACTCAGACAACTATAATTCATTCTTGTCGGGTTAGAGTTCGGTAAACTTAGGGAAAAGAGACCATTGGGTGGGCCAAAAATATGAGAGAATAACATAAATCAGAACCTCAAAATTTGTGTATTCTGATGAGGGTCAAATTGAGGGAAGGCTTAGATTGGTTGTAGCCCCTGGCCTCCAGGTTGACGAGAGCTTTCACTCTAATCAAAATCTCAACTGTTTGTCTAAAAAGAATCATACAAAATACAATCATTATCACAAGATGAAATAGGACCAAAAATACGAAACATATTCTCTTAACTTTTCTACTGCACTTCCACAGAAATGCATTATGCGAAGTGACCAGGGACCACATTTTTTCCAACCTCAGGCCTCCACATGAGTTAATCTAGCTCTGATTCTGATTATCTACAATAAAAATTTCGATTGGAATTATGTATCACTGGATTTAAGTTATTGGCGAAACATTGCTTCTGCTGCGATGAACCTAATGTTTCTTAAGACATAAAACTCTTTTATAGTTATTATTTCTTACCACTAGTAGGATATTCTAGTAATAAATAAACATATTATGTACATATAATAGAGGGAAGAACACATATAAATTTCTTTAGAAAAGCAATTAAGGACGCTGCCTCCACGAAGCTCACCATTGAAAGCTAAGGGAAAGCAGAAGGGAAACACCTCCTGCATGCGAACTACAATATTTTCATTCATTTTTTTGTCTTCTATTTTCTTTCATCCATGTAAAAACAAAGGACGATCGGAAAATCGATTTTTAAACGGAAATCAATGATAGTATTGGAAGTTCCCTTTCTGTAGAATTCATCCCAGAGTTTAAGCTCTCGTCCACTTGTATAAAGGATAAAATGCGAGATCCAGGCAGAGCACAATGGAAGAACACTTGTGTTTCAGTCGCAAGGAGTCAGATCTTCATTTTCCTTTAGATATCGATGAGGAAAAAGGAGCGTGAACACAAACATTTAGCTATGTAGACACCATGACTGTACAAATATAGAACTCGCAATAATAGGAGAATATGTCCCCATCAACACGAGTCTTTCACAACTTCATTTTAAAATCTTTGACGTTTTTCCAAGTATTTTTTTTTTTTTTTAGAAAATTGTTCTCTATAATTATTACATATATGTCTATTCAATGGCAAAAAATTAGAAAATAGTACGTCTACTTTAAATGTGTAATTTGCAGTATATTTTATACTTTGATATAAAATATTATTAACAGAAGTATTCCACCAAATAACGCTGTATGGCACATTTCAGTGAATTTGAGAAAAACGAAGGGTTCACGGTGGATCAGTGCTAAAGCTTTCACCTCTAGTACATGGAGTCCTTGTTCGATCCCAGCTCACGCCACATGAATTGTGATGGACGAACACCGTGAGTGAGTTTTCTCTGGGTTCTCCCGTTTCTTCCCACTTACTTCATTCTACCCTTTCATTTATATATCATCATCACCGTCTCCTTTAGCCTAGTAGGTATAAGCATGGGACGTAAAACTTAAAGATTTCGTTTCTAGAAAATCGCAGAAAATCTGTAATATGTTTCTGGCCTACAATGGGGAAAAATAAACATTGCAAGTACATTGTCAATGGTTGAGTAATATTTTATAATATAATTGGCTAGTTTATAGCCTATAACCTCATGGCAGGCTACTAAAGTTTTCATCAGCGGGATAGAGCTGTATGTGCAGAAGTACCATAGGGTATATGAACGTCACCAGGTACGGTAACAGTGCTGTACATTAACTGTGCAGTACATTAAAAAAAACAGTAGATCTGTTACAGGGAATCACGCTCTGAACTTATCACCACTGAAGGTAAAATTAGATGTTTATCTAACATTATGTTCTTTATGTCTTTTGCATGTTACAAACCATTGCAATACATCATCATCATCATTATAAGGTATTCTGCCATTATTGGCAAGTCACTTGCTGCAATTCAGAAGCTTCCATGCGCCACGGTCTTCTGCTAACCTCTTCGCCTTTACGTACGATTATTCTGTTTTGATATCGTCCATCAATTGTAGCCACCTTCGTTGCCTCCCTCTTTTTCCAGCCACCATACTCTCTAGCACGTTCGGGCCGCGGTGGCTCAGTGGTAGAGCGTTTACCTCTAGTGCTTGAGGTCCCGGGTTAGATCCCAGCCCCCGCCAAGTGAACTTTGTGGTGGACAAACACCGTGTGCGTGGGTTTCGTCGGGGTTCTCCCGTTTCCTCCCACTTTCTTCATTCCACCATTTCATTCATTATTCATCATCACCGGTTTCCTTTAGCGTAACCGGCATAATCGAGGGACGTAAAACTCAAAGATTTCATTTCATTTCATTTCTCTAGCACGTTCCTCATGGTACAGTTCCTTCTTAGCCAATGTCCCAACCAGTTTCTCTTCCTCTTCTCAAAACTGTACTTTTCTCCCCCCCCCCATTTCTAACACTCTCTCATTCGTTTTCCGTTTGACCCAACTAATTCTCTTCATTCTTCTTCACACCCACATTTCGAAAGTTTACACTTATTTTTAATATTTTTTGCGCTATGTCCATGTTTCTGTCACATACAGTAGAGTACTCCACACGAAGCATTTTATGAGTTTTTCTCGGCTCTTTATTCAAGGTCCTACAAAACAGACTTTTCTTCCTCTTAAAGAATCTTTTCGCCGTCCTATCTTTGCTTTTATTCCACGTTCACACTTCATATCATCACTAATAACATTACCCAGGTATTGAAAACTAGTCACTTGTTCTATTTTCTTCCTTCCTATTTGTAGTACATTTATAGTACCTACTATTATGTAAGACATGACATCAATACAAATATTGTAAAAGCTGTGGTGCAAAAAGGCAAAACTTTCTAGTAGCTTAGGCCTTTATGCAGAGTCGTTCTGATGCGTGATTAGTGCCATACTACAGAGTTCGACTAACATATGTTTCCTCCAGTAGTCAGGCCTTTAGTATGAAGCTAATCATACGTTCAAAACGACTCTGCATAAGGCCCTTAGTGTTTACTACACTCGTTTAATAATGTCCTTTTGTCATACAGCGTTGATCCGCTACCATTTTGTCACCAACACTCTTATCTTTCCTACCTGTGTATGTTTCCACTCCATTCTTTAATGTCCTTCCTTTCAGAAATGTTTATTTTGCATTTCTTCCTTTTATTAATAGAATACACGTCACCAGCAGATAATGCGACTTTGCCATGTTGCCAATCTGCTTGCACATACAGCATTGCTCCGCTCAGAGACCACTTTTGACAGCTACACTAGTACCATATCTGGGGCACGGTGGCTCAGTAGTAGAGCGCTTAAATCTAGTGCGTTGGGGTCCCGGGTTCGATTCCGGCCAAGTAAGGTTGTAGTGGATAACATCGTGCTCGTGGATTTTCTCGGAGTACTCTTTCCTCCCAATTTATCATTCCACCAATTGTTCCATCATCATTCCCTTGCTTTAATCATTGTCCTCCTTAGCCTACCGTGCATATTCCTAGGACGTTAAACCGAAAGATTTCATTTCATTTTTAGTGCTATATCTTGGCCCCATAAGCATTCCGCCAGCGGGCCGCCGTAGGCCCATCAACATGCGAATGGCGGGCCGCTGGCGGACGCTGCCGTCGGGCCACCTGCTCGATTACACTAATTACGCCTTCGTCCCGCCGGTGGGGTAACCGCCATAATCCCGCTGCTCCCCCGCCTTTACCCGATACCCAGCCGCTGAAATCCCCCACGTATTTCCACATGTGCATCTACCGCAAACCACGGCGGATTGCCCCCAAAAATTTCTCTTCATGCCGCCTTTAATCATCTACTCTTAATTTTGGCAACAACGTATTGGCACATAAGCGCTGAAACCTTTATACCAATACATACTTAAAATACAAAGATTTAACACCATTTTTTAAAAAAGAAATCCATTCCCATGCGGGGATGGGTGGGCTGTAGAAGGCATTTTTTTTTCGGGTACGGGAATAGGGTAACATTGAAATCTTTATTCATCAAATTGTTTTATATCCTTATAAAATAAGTTCCTACTCCCAGCCATTAGAGAGTTACGCCCTCTCTTTGGAGCCATTAGAGGGTAAGAAGGCAATACCTTCCAAGCATATCTGAACTACTATCTCGTAATTGTCAGTGAGGATTGTAATTTTGGAGTTGATTGTTTGCAATGAGCAAAGCTTTAAGTAGTATATTTGACATTTTGCCAACTAATAAATAACGTAACATGTTCTGCTGTAACCTGTCACGAAAATAGTTTTGTAAGCCAACGAACTGTCTGACAATAGTTACATGAGTACAGTGCTCCTGTTCCTCTTATATCCTAGGTCAGCAGACGTTACCGAGTTCTCTTCTGTTCATATGAAAACCAGAACAAATGACGTTCGCCTCGCGAAGAGTGAAGAATTGTGGGTAATGCAAAGCCGATCCGTTCCCGCCACACGACCGTAAGCAAGGACAACCGCCACGATCAGCGTATGGTCCTAAGGCCACATCCGTCGCAGTACCGCGTTCGCGGGTACCCCGACAAAACCGTCATCGGTCCGCCAGTGGTTGCAATTAGTGTAATATTAACAAATACGAGGGGGAACCCGAGAATAAGTTTCCTCAGGAAAGGAACAGCAACGGGAGAAACAAGACAGCGGTTGCACGCGCAAAACACCCAAACATAAGTGGGTATCGTTCGCCCACGATCCTGCAGATGGCGCCGTTGCAGTGCCTGCGCAAAGCGGTGACGAGTCTCTCAGTCTGAGCCTGGTAGCTATGGAGAAAAGGTGCGTTTTGACGTCGGGTGCGTTTTGACGTCGTGGTCAAAGGAGGAAGTGCGAGCTGTTGTAAGTTATGAATGGGCACGTGACGTATCAGGAGAAAAAATCCATAATCGCTTCTTGACAGTCCATGGGCCTGATGTGATGTCAAAACAAATGGTGCGGAGATGGTGTCGCCAATTCAGTGACAGGCGGCAGCGAGTTCTGGACACACCGAGACCTACACGACCACTACAAACAAAAATGTCAAGGATCGTGGATGACTCCGGATGTTTCCGGCTTTGAAGAAGACTCGGCGCCAGGCGCTTTGGAAGCAATGCTGAAGTCACGGAAGCTGTTCGACGCTTCTTCTGTATGCAGAGCCCTGTTTTTTCCTGGAAGGCTTTTTGAAGCTTATAGACTGGTCTGACAAATGTTTCAATGTACGTTGTACTTAGGTGGAAAAATAAACGTACGTCTAATCTTTAATCTCACATGCTATTTTTGGTGTTGCATTCCCATCTCTGTCCACAGTCGCCTGGGGAAACTTATTTTCGGACTCCGCTCGTAATAACCACCCAGATTATTTTATAGGTCCGTTCTAACATGAACAGTTACATATATGTTGTCATTTCTTCGCTTTTATAAATTTAGTAATTTTTCCTTGGAGTTTAAACTACAGTTGGTCCTAAGTTTTTAGTTGTCTTTCCTTATTTTGAAATAGGCTTTCTTAATTACACAACATTATCGTTTTGTTACTGGCATATTGAGGTTATGCCATGAGTGATCTATGATTAAAATAGAACGGGATCTACGCGAGAGGTATCATAGTCAAATGGAAAACAATAACCAACTTTTTCTTAGAAATCTAGACATGATAACTCATGAACATTCTGTTTATAGTGAAATGAAAGAATAGAGTTTTGGGGGAATGTTTTTAGTGCGTGTGAGTTATGTTGATTTATGTCTATTAAAATGTTCCAAATACCGTATCACGACTAACTAACCAACTCTATGGCTTATGGTACCCGGAAGTTCAATACCGCATTCACAAAAGCTCTCCACTAACTTCTATCCTTAGCCAACTGGATCCAGTTTCTACTTTGTATTCATATCTCTGCGAGATCAATCTTAATATTGTCCTCCCATCTGCGCCTAGGTTTTCCTAATGGTCGTTTTCCGATTGGTCTTCCAGTCAAGACTTTGAAAGCGTTTCTAGTTTTTTCCATTCTAGCTACATGACCCGCCCATCTAAGCCTCCTAGACTTGACGACCCTAACAATGTTGGGTAAACCATATAAATTATGTAGTTCCTCGTTATGAAGTTTCCGCCATTCCCCATTCCCGTTTCTCTTGGGTCCGAATATTCGTCTCAGGATCTTGTTCTCAAATAGTTTCAGTCTATGTTCTTCTTGCAGAGTAAGCGACCATGTTTCGCAAGAGATTAACAAATATAAAGTGAGTACATATCTTATTTTTATGTTGTAGACTTACAGATGTTTATATAATTCAAGTCATGTAGATGATACATTTCAGCATAACTCTAATGTTCAGGTTGGATCTACGGTTGGATACAAAATCTTCTCCTAGATAGGTACTCTTTCTGAGTTTTAGCATCGAATGCCATGACTGAGTTGTTTTGTTCTTCGACTACTGCTGAGGTCATGCAGTTACTGTACTCGTGGTGATTTAGCAAGTATGTGTACCTACAAGGATATACTTCTATGATCATGTTTGTCAATACATGAACTTACACGATGACGCTGTGTAAGATAGTTGACTTCGGTACGTGGAAACAAATTCAAAGACAGAATTACTACCTACCTAACTAACTAACTCTATGGCCTATGGAACCCGGAGGTTCAATGCCGCGTTCACAAAAGCTTTCCACTGACTTCTATCCTTGGCCAATTGGATCCAGTTTCTACTTTGTATTCCTATTTCTGCGAGATCCATCTTAATATTGTCCTCACATCTGCGCCTAGGTCTTCCTAATGGTCGTTTTCCGATTGGATTTCCAGTTAAAACTTTGAAAACGTTTTAGAATTACAAAGAAGGTTTTTTACGGAAAAATAATTTTTAAGTTAATTATCATTGAGTTCTGAAATACCCAAAGTTTTCTTTCACTGTCCTTTGCAAGTCATATTGAAGAGTAATGAACTAAAAGTACAATCACAGACAAAAGTTTAATAAGTTAGTTTAACGTAGTCCGTGACAATATGTTATGTTTTAAATATCTAATCCATTTAATAACAAATTGATTATTTACATGTGTGAACAGTTGGACATTTTCTACATCATACGTTTTTTTTATTACTCATTATTATTAAATGAGCATTACGTTTACCTTATCATTCGAACTAAACAATGTAAACAAACTGGAGCTACGCAACAAAAACTATTCAAATATAAGCCTGAGGAAATATACATAGGAAATAGAATAAAAGGAGAAATTTGTAATGTTAATGGCAGGCAGGCAGGCTTAATAAAAATCAATTGCTAATCTACATGGCAATCAATCAATTGCTAATCAATTGCTAATCTAAGTGGGAAATGATCAAACGTCTGTCTTCTCCCACAGCATATTATCTCGTAGACCTCTCAAATGTCGTAGTTATAACCATGAGCATTTCTAAGGAATTTTCTCCCCTAGGCAAAGCACAATTTAACGCCTTTGTTAAAAAAAAAAAAAAATCGAGTTTGTTCTTAGCCGAGTAAATTTTAAGCAATAGCTTTACAGTAACATTTTTTTTATTATTATTATATACATAAGAACACAAAAAATCTTAATTTTAAATGTAAAAACACATATAATTAACACTTTTAGGTCTGAGTCATCGGTTTTCAAATCTTAATCGTAAAGTTTAAATAGCAAACATCATACGGAAACTTGAGTCTTGCATTGTTTCTTGAAAATTCATAAATCAAACTGTTTATAGTCAACTTTTGATGTAATTTCGTTTTCAGTTCCCAAAATTGCTAAGTCGTTCAAATGATCTGTTAATGTCAATCATAAATGATTTTTTTTAATTTTTAAAGAAACCGAGAAATATCGTTCACTAGACATGGTTAAAGCAGCCATACACCGGGTTTGATTCCCGGTGGGAATATTCTGTTGAAAAAGTGTAGAAGTTTTTCAGGTCAGCCATTCTAAATGAGGTTTTTCCTTATTCACACCAGGCAAATTCTGGGATGGTATCAAATATATAGGTCCCAGCCGTTTCCTTCCTTCCCCAATCCTTTCCTCGATAGTGTGATCACCGAGGAACGTCATCCCTCATACGTGAGGGCTAACATAACCATGGATACCAAGATCCTGGAAATCTAATATCTAATTCCTAAATCCACCCGTGCACAGAAAGATCCGAAGAGCGATGTCAACATTTGGATAGAATAATTCATAATTCCTTCCCTCTTATCATTTTTTGATATTGTTCGAGAGCCATTTTCTTCATTTTTACTCGTTCATGGATTTCCACTTCCACTCCCTCATCTAGATGAAACGCTGTTTTCTTATTAGGTTTTTGCACTTTTTTTAAAAAAATCCTGATGACTGTACTTACACTGCCAACCAGATTTATATTTAGGGATTTCAAATGAGCTTGAAAATGTACACATTTATCTACAAGAGATTTTTCTGAGTCTTTTGGGTAGTATTTTAAGAGCATCTACAACTGAAATCTTACTGTAGCTATATCTAACTCAAATGTATTGTGAAATTTTGTCTTTTACGGTAGAGCTGAAAACGGGACACAGGAAATTTTCGACTTTCCCAATCACCTTTTGTTATAAAAAGTTCTTATTATATACAGTAGTAACAATAATTACAATTTAAAACATAAGTTCCTTTAAGATATTTTGGTGGTTGGTTGGTGAGTTTGTAGGTACTCAGAGACAAGCGTCCTAGGGTGACAAGATGTTAAGGAGTGTGTAGGTACCAGGCATCCTATAGAGAGTGGTGAGGTGTTTGGAGAGAGCAGGCGTTCTAGCAAAACGAATTCTCAGAGATTAGACGTTCTAGAAGTGGTAAGAATAAAGGAACTCTCAGAGACCAGGCATTCTATCAAAAGGAACTCTCAGAGGTTAGACGTTCTAGAAGTGGTAAAAATAAAGGAACTCTCAGAGACCAGACATTCTATCAAAAGGAACTCTCAGAGGTTAGTCGTTCTAGATAGTGGTAAAAATAAAGGAACTCTCAGAGACCAGACATTCTATCAAAAGGAACTTTCAGAGGTTAGTCGTTCTAGATAGTGGTAAAAATAAAGGAACTCTCAGAGACCAGGCATTCTATCAAAAGGAACTCTCAGAGGTTAGACGTTCTACAAGTGGTGAAAATAAAGGAACTCTCAGAGACAAGGCATTCTATGAAAAGGAACATTCAGAGGTTAGACGTTCTAGAAGTGGTGAAAATAAAGGAACTCTCAGAGACCAGGCATTCTGTCAAAAGGAACTCTCAGAGGTTAGACGTTCTAGAAGTGGTAAAAATAAAGGAACTCTCAGAGATCAGGCATTCTATGAAAAGGAACTTTCAGAGGTTAGACGTTCTAGAAGTGGTAAAAATAAAGGAACTCTCAGAGATCAGGCATTCTATGAAAAGGAACTCTCAGAGGTTAGACGTTCTAGAAGTGGTAAAAATAAAGGAACTCTCAGAGATCAGGCATTCTATGAAAAGGAACTTTCAGAGATTAGACGTTCTAGAAGTGGTAAAAATAAAGAAACTCTCAGAGACCAGGCATTCTATGAAACGGAACTCTCAGAGGTTAGCCGTTCTAGAAGTGGTAAGAATAAAGGAACTCTCAGAGACCAGGCATTCTATCAAAAGGAACTCTCAGAGGTTAGACGTCCTAGATAGTGGTAAAAATAAAGGAACTCTCAGAGACCAGGCATTCTAGTATGTTGCTGACTTCATTATTCTTCGTTACTTAAAGATCGTTGACGACATCTTCTACGTGGTTGTCATCTGAAGTTATTAACATCCAGCACGTGGCATTGGGAGCAACATTTCTAAACAGTGAAAACTTTTCAAAATAATTTTTATAAGCTGCATAGCATCGGATAAATTCTATTTCCAACTTTTCAATGCTGACAAGAAATACATTTTTAAATTAGTTTTCTTGCCTTGTTATGACTGTTTGGTCTTCTTCGCTGTCTGCAAAGAAGAGCTTCTTCTTTCCGTTTCTTTGAATGTCAATTTTGTAAATTTTTACATAAGAGACTTGACTTGCATTGCTTTTGCTTCAAATGTATTATAATCAGATTTAGTGGTGTTAACTAGCTCTACAACTATGAACATATCTATTATCAAGTAACTAAAACTTTTTCACTTACAGCAGTCAATCTTTCCAATATAAAAGACCAAAACATTGCCACAAGTGGCTACAAATGTTGTTTCCAACTTTTCAAATCCTTTCAACAATCCTGTAGTCGCGCATAAAACCATTTGTGTGTGTGTGTGTGTGTGTGTCGTGAGAGTCTTGTGAAGTCGAAACCAAAGTCTTGTGTATATTGCGTTCCAAGATACAGGTAAAGCCTTATAAGAATTAGTTCTCACTGACCATTTTGTTTCTGAGAACCGGCGCAGTTTTCATGTTTATGTTCTTTTCCAAAAAACAAAGTGTTAGTAGTTTGCTAAACATACTCAGAGATAAAAAAAAAACGTATGTGGGATATGTAAATACGTAGGTTAGATGCGTAAATCCTGTAGTTTTAGGACTTAAATTACGACTATATATACCATCTTGCAGCAAAAGTATAACTTTATCGAGCGAAGTAGCTCAAGTGGTAGAGCGTTGGCTTTGCATTCGAGAGGTCGTGGGTTCGAATCCCGCTGCCGACCATCCTGACTGAGGTTTTCCAGGGTTTCCCTCAGTCCTACCAGGCAAATGCCGGGATGGTACCTACTAAACAGGCCCTGGCCGATACCTTCCCAAATCCTTTCCATTGTTGTTGTTGTTGGATATCCAGTGTAAAATAGCCTCTGAGCTGTATCTGGTGATTGTTAAATAAATAAATAAAATAAATAACTGAAAACGCATGTTTTATAATACTTTCCGTATAAGTGTTCCATCTATACGAACTTTCCGTATGAATGGAAGAATTGTATGTAGGCTATAAGGATCTCACATACAGATGGACGTATATAACATACAGCTGACATATGTGACAAAACGTATATGTATGTCATATTCGGAAGACTGGGACACCCTGCAGCTGCATGATGTAACATCTAAGCGAGAAAAAGACAGTACATATGTATCATATGGATAATGTATGCTCCGTAGAAATTTCCTTAGTAAACATACGGATGGCGTATATTTGTACAATATACCGCTGCCGCGCTTCCTGGATAACGGATTTTTTTCAGTGTACGCGCAAACGGTGAACAAAAACGAAGACACATAAAATATTAAGACGAGTTGAAACAATAACTTTTTTTTTTCAATTATTAATTTAAGTTTCTGTTGCTGGCAGCTCGGCGTCGTTCTCTTTAGCCTTGCTTCCGTAGATGAGCGTCTATGGTCATCTTGTTGTAGAAACTTTATACTACAGGTTATAACAGTAAATCGACTACATATAGCTTTATATAGAAAGATCTATATTGTAAATCCAAAAATTCTTTGAAATCTGATGACGTAATCATTTAATGATCACTAGCTAGGTTCCCACACTACACTTACTTTTTCATGTATAGTCCAGTTTAGTGGTTTTCAACCGATATGTCGCGACACACTGGTGTGTCACACAGTCCCTAAAGTGTGTCGCGAAATTTTAGAATTTAAAAATCATGAAGGATTTAATAATAACTAGTCAAAATCGAGACACTGTACAAGTCAACGAATTCAGCAGCAGGAATAATGTTCAGTACTATATAGAATCATTGTAAAAACTAATTGGTTTCACTATTATAATAGATATTAATAATAATAATAATAATAATAATAATAATAATAATAATAATAATAATAATAATAATAATAATAATAATAATAATAATAATAATAATAATGAAAATGAAAATATCAAACAAATGTCTTGCGATGCCCTAGACGTTCAGTAAAATTTGTCGGCAGTCAAGAAAGGTTGAGAACCACTGGTTCAATCAATGAAGTGCGTGCAGAGAACGTGGTCGGGAATAGAATTCTTGACTTCAAAGTTGTGTTTGAAGTAGTTAGGAGATGAACATACTAAAAGTCCTCGGATCTAGGATACGAGGTGAGCAGCGTGCAGAGGTGCACGGAGAACGATTTTATTTTATTTTAGTTTAGTTTCTCACTTACATTTCGAAAACGTGCGTCGTAGCGGAAAAGTTACAGTTTTCAAAATTAAAGCTGACAAAATTTTCTTTAACATAGTTTTTAAAAATCCTATTCCCAATAGTTTTGGAGATATCCGTCTGCAAAAATGGCAAAGTTTCGAAAATATCATTTTTGCTTCACGCTTTTCAACAAACTTTGCGTTCTAGTGCCGCAGCCCTTAGTTTTACAGCAAAGTCCTCAGAGAAGAAGTTGTAGAGCATTAAATTTTCGTTAATATGACTTATTATTTAACATTTTATCTGCAAGTGATCTAAAGTTGTAGCAATTTGAAGTTTCTGAATAAGTTTGGAGATCACGAAAGAAAACTGTAAATATGTAATATGTACGTAATTAACTGCCTCTTCCTTCAAGGCAGAATAAAACTTGAAGACCGTCTCTTGCAGAACCATCAGTTCTGCGGTTGCTGTACGGATTGTTGAATTAATATGGGAGGTTTTGTTGTAATAATTGTTTGCAAGTGCAACTACAGTCCACTAACAGTTGCCCAAATCTATAGTTAAAATTATCTTTAAAATTCTGTAAAATTCAAATCAAGCATAACATATTACCTTGATTAACAGCTCAGCGACGAGGAAATTTATTTCTCCCTGTATAGTGACTACTTTTCAAAGAATAACTCTGGAAAGTGGTCTCTAATAATGTTGACTCTGTCGTCAACAGAAGTGGCATGGCTTATTATGAAGCCCTCTGATATCCTTCACAAAATGTGCCTTCCGCTTTTAAATATTTTGTACGTCTGGCGCGTTTTTTTTTTTTTTTTTTCAAATACGGCATGCATAGAAATAAATGTTGTAAAACACACCAAGTCATATGACTAGTGGGTAGGCACATACTTGTTTACTCTTAAAAAGGTCGTTTGTGTGGAGTTAGATCCTTCTAACTGCAATCACTTTATGTGCCTACCCTCTAGTTCCTACATAGACATCGGATTGTACTCCTCTTTCAACACAAATGAAAGGGTCTGCCAATAAGTAGCTCTATTCATAAAAAAAAAAAGTAAAAATCAGAAAAATGTCGCTTTTAACATCAAGCAAATCAATTGAAAAACTTCTCAACAGAAATCTTAACCAGCTTCAACATAGCATCCGTTGAGATGTTTGACAGTTTAGCTCTGAAGATTACCATCAGATTCTAAAGGAATTTATATAGTACGGCCGGGAAAGTATAATACTTAAGAAAGTGAATCACAAAATCGATTTACTTACTGATGTAGGCATATCAAAGTAATGCGCGAATATATTCACAACATACATGTGATGAATTCAGAAATTCCACCATCTTTTTTTATGATTTTAGGATTTAGATCTATGACCATAGTAGCCCGTCGCGTAAGGAGGATGACGTCCCTCAGTGAACACACTATCCGGGGAAAGGAAGAAAGAAAGGATTGGGAAGGGAAGGAAGTGGTCTGGGACCTATATGTTAGGTACCAGCCCATCATTTGTCTGGTGTGAATGAGGAAAACCTCATTCAGGATGAGTGGTCTGAAAAAGCTTTTTAGACTTTTTCGACCGAGTACCCCCACTGAGAATCGAACCCGAGACCACTCGCACCGACACCGAGAGCGTTAGCGACTAAGCTACGCGGGGCCACTCCGCATTTCTTGAAGATGGTTGAAAAGCAAAGATGGCGTATATAAATATTCAACATCACATCTTCATAGGATCTCCTACCAATTTTAAAGACGTATTTCGTTAGCTTTAAGGTTAATTTCAAAGTTTTACTTAATTTCATTTAGTACGTATTTTTTTTTTCAGAAAGCAAAATCAAAGCTAAAGCTTTAAGGCTGATTTTCATGTTATGTAGTGTACCAACTACCTCCACTTGGCTCGTTATACAATAACACAAACTCTGCGTTCAGTTGAATTAATGAAATTAGATGTTCACCGCACACGTAATAAAACACATGTCGTAATTTATTCATCTTTGTGATTGAATGAGTGTGAAAACTCCCTTACATGATTGTGTGTCGATAATAAAACGTTCTGCCAACTTTTTGAAGTACGAGTATTTGCCAAATAGATCACAAGCCAATAATGGGCTTGTTCGTACCGGTTTTTCTACACCAATTACCTATATTATAAAGAATTTTTTATTCACCTTTAAAAAATCATAATACAGTAGAGCGTCGATTATCCGAACGTCGGTCAACCGAACGACCGCTTAACCGAACTGTGTACTCGCTCGCATCTGTTACTCTCCCACCCTACCGTCCATCATCCCCCTCACTCCCAAACCAAGTTTCCCACAGTAGTCGCCGCACGGAGCCACCGCTGGCGGAACATTGCTTCTAATGGGGCCTTCATAAGGCGCTGCTGACCGGCCTAGCCGCCAGCCGCTGTGTTTCAACAATCAGCACACTTCTGTCGGTTTGGCACTGGCTGTAGAAGTAGCGGCAGTATCAAAGCTGTTCACAGCAACAGCTGCGCCAGCTTAAAGTTGAGGCGTGCCGCTCCGCGCATGGCAAATAAACATGTACAGTTCGATTATCCGAACAAACCAGTTTTCCGAACACCCATGTCTCCCAATTACTTCGGATAATCGACGCTCTACTGTAATCCTAACTATATATAAAACTACATGAGCTGACATAAAATAAACGGGTACTTCCGATTGAAGTGGAAAGTTGGAATTTGGCATGATTTTAAAACTAACCTACGTGGCTATTTAAAACTAACCTACAGGAAAATTGCCAAAAGTTAATACTTTTAATTTTTACGGGGATCCAAAGGGGGGATGAAGAAATCCCCCATGTTATTTTAAATGGGCCTTTTCTTCGATATATAATTTCATATTTTAGGTACTTAAAATAGGAATAAAAACTTGAAATTCGGTATGCTTGTACGTTTTTGTTAGCGTTACCTAAGTAAATCATCAAAAATGTCCAACTGTACAGTGGTTTTATGGGGAACTGAAAAATTTTCTCATGTTATTTATATGAGACATTTACATCCCAAAATGTTTAGGCACTTCCGGCAGGATTAGAATGATTAAATTTGGCATGATTGTATGCTTCCAGGACTAACCGACACGAAAATTACCAAAAGTTATTATTATTTATTTATTTATTTATTTTTTTTTTTTTTTAGTATTTTAGGGATCTAAAGGCGGATAAAAAATTGCCATGTTATTTAAATAAGCGTTTCCTCGGGATACAAAATCTTATCTTTTAGATAGTTGAAATAGAAAAAAAAAAATAGAAATTCCGTAGAATTGTCAAATAAGAGATACGAGGCCGTAGGCCAAGTAAACGCATGGGTCTGGGGATGGAGCCCCCAGCTAGCTGAAGGCTTTTTAAAATAATAATAATAATAATAATAATAATAATAATAATAATAATAATAATAATAATAATAATAATAATAATAATAATAATAATAATAACCCGTTTTTCCGAGGAATCAAATCCTTCCAAGGAAACAAGACAATAATTCCCGGAGTTCAAATATGAACTCAATCCTAACTTTCTTATAGTGGGAAGCATTTGAATGAAGTGTCTTTAAATTACTGTACTGCGTACATAATTATTCATTGTTGTTTCGGATAATGAATAGTAACTCAATTGTTGTCTTCAGAACTCAACTGTTATCTTCATCATCTCTATTGGAATGAAACGGGAACAGTTCTTAAGGAATCTAATATTACAACAAATGCAAAACTACAAGTCCAAAGGTTTGATCTTCAGAGTCCAAGCCTTGAACGAATGCAAAGCTGGAAATCCTAAAGTTTAACCTCGCAAATTCAATCTTCCAACGAATTGCAAAGCAACAAATTCTAACATTTGATCTTGGAAATAACATTTTTCACTACAAATCCTAACTTTTGATATTGAACTTTTGAAATTGATTTGATTTTAGCGTCCCTTTCAGCGGGGAAACCATATGAGACGTGGATCTACAGCTGAGCGTTGGATCCAAACCATATGAACTCCCACTGGGAATCGAACCGGATTTCTCCCGCCAAAATGGCACACACTATCCTCACAGCCACGAAAGAGCTCACATTTTATCTTGAGATTGCAATGTTCCAAAAAATGCAAAGATCTCAACATTTGACTTTAAGAATATAATACTTCATTACAAATCCTAATATTTCACCTTGAGAATATAATTTTTGAACAAATGCAAAGCTACAAATCCTAACATTTAACCTTGGAAGTACAATTCTTCGCTACAAATCCTAATGTTTAACCCTGAGAATTGAATCTTTTAACGAATCCAAAGCTAGAAGTCCTGATGTTTAATTCTGATAATATACGTAATTCTTTACTACAAATACTAAGGTTTGATCTTGATCTCGAACGAATACAAAACAGTAAATCATAACATTCGACATTGAGAATCCAACTCTCAAATGAATGCAAAACTATAAATTCTACGTTTGACTTTGAAAATCCAGTCATTTAAGGAATGCAAAGTTACATATCTTAATATTTGACTTCGATAATACAATCCTTCAATACAAATAATAACATTTAGACCTGAGAATCGAATCTTCCAACAAATGTAATGGTATAAATATTAGCATTTGATCTTGAGAATCCGATCATTCAACGAATGCAAAGGAACAAATCTTAACGTTTGATCATGAGTATCTTATCCTTTAATAAACACATAAGTTACAAATCATAACATTTAACATTGAAAATCCAGTCCTTTAAATAATCCAAAGCTACAACTCCTAGCATTTAATTTTGAGAATACGGTCCTTCAATACAAATAGTAACGTTTCGCTCTGAGAACCCAATCTTCTATAATGCCAATATATCTGAGAACGAATATAATGCTATTAATCGTAACATTTTAACTCCAGTATCCAATCCTTTGATGAATGTAAAGGTACAAATCCCAAGTTTGACCTTGAGAATAGAAATCTTCACTACGTTTGATCTTGAGAATACAATTCTTCTGTACGTTTGACCTTGAGAATACAATGCTTCACTACGTTTGACCTTGAGAATACAATGTTTCTGTACGTTTGACCTTGAGAATACAATGCTTCTGTACGTTTGACCTTGAGAATACAATGCTTCTGTACGTTTGACCTTGAGAATACAATTTTTCACTACGTTTGACCATGAGAATATAATCTTTCACAACGTTTGGCATTGAGAATACAATGTTTCACTACGCTTGGCCTTGAGAATACAATGATTCACTACGTTTGACCTTGAGAATACAAATCTTTACTCTGTTTGACCTTGAGTAAACAAATTTTCACTATGCTTGACCCTGAGAATACAAAGCTTTACTCCGTTTGACCATGAGAATACAATCCTTCACTGTAAATCCTGAAGTTTGGCCTTGAGAATACAATGCTTCACTACGTTTGAACTTGAGAATACAAAGCTTCTGTACGTTTGACCTTGAGAATACAATTCTCCTGTACGTTTGACCTTGAGAATACAACTCTTCTGTACGTTTGACCTTGAGAATACAATCCTTCACTACGTTTGGCCATGAGAATATAATCTTTTACTACGTTTGGCATTGAGAGTACAATCCTTCACTAAGCCTGACCTTGAGAATACAAATCTTTACTCCGTTTGACCTTGAGGAAACAAATTTTCACTACGCTTGACATTGAGAATACAAATCTTTACTCCGTTTGACCATGAGAATACAATCCTTCAATGTAAATCCTGAAGTTTGACCTTGAGAATACAATTCTTCTGTATGTTTGACCTTGAGAATACAATTCGTCTGTACGTTTGACCTTGAGAATACAATTCTTCTGTACGTTTGACCTTGAGAATACAATTTTTCACTACATTTGATCTTGAGAATACAATTCTTCTGTACGTTTGATCTTGAGAATACAATCCTTCACTACGTTTGGCCATGAGAATATAATCTTTTACTACGTTTGGCATTGAGAGTACAATCCTTCACTGAGCCTGACCTTAAGAATTCAAATCTTTACTCCGTTTGACCTTGAGGAAACAAATTTTCACTACGCTTGACATTGAGAATACAAATCTTTACTCCGTTTGACCATGAGAATACAATCCTTCAATGTAAATCCTGAAGTTTGACCTTGAGAATACAATCCTTCACTGTAAATCCTGAAGTTTGACCTTGAGAATACAATGCTTCACTACGTTTGACCTTGAGAATACAATGCTTCTGTACGTTTGACCTTGAGAATACAATGCTTCTGTACGTTTGACCTTGAGAATACAATTTTTCACTACATTTGACCTTGAGAATACAATTCTTCTGTACGTTTGACCTTGAGAATACAAATCTTCACTACATTAGGTCTTGAGAATGCAATCCTTCGCTACGTTTGACCTTGAAAATACAATCCTTCAGTACGTTTGGCCTTGAGAATGCAATCCGTCACCACGTTTGGCCTTGAGAATACAATACTTCATTACGTTTAGCTTTGAGCACTGGCGCAAATCTCGGGGGGATGAGGGGGACATGTCTCCTCCAATCTTGGAATTGGGGGCACTGTTCCCCCAATAATCCGATTTGAAATGTGTTTTTGGGGGAAAAAATGTGATAATTTGTGTGGGATTGCCACAAAGGAAAGTGAAATGAAATTGATGTCTCCCTAGAACAAGCCTCAAATCTGCCCGCCTTCCAATGTTGAGGACATCTCTGCTCCCTGATCTTCCACAGAATTGTTTTACAACTTCACAAATATTTTGAGCATCGCTTAACAAAAAAAAAAAAAAAAAAAAAAAAAAAAAAAAAAAACCGTCTTACTTGTTCCCCTCCAATGTTGAAGACAGGTTTGCGCCTCTGACCTTGAGAATACAATTCTTGACTATTAATCCTGGGCACCGTGGCTCAGTGGTAGAATATTTATCCCTGGTTCGATCCCCGGCCAACTAAGTTTGTGGTGATCAACATCGTGTCTGAGGAGGGTTTTTTCAGGGTACTTGCGTTTCCTCCTACATTATCATCCCACTATTTCTTTCATCATCATTCACTTGCTTTAATCATGTATCTTCCTTAGCTTAAAGGAATAATCGCGGGACATAAAGAGCTGAAAGATTTCATTTTATTTCTTAAATGAATAGAATTTAATAATTCAACCGTTTGACACTGAGAATCTGTAAGCATAATGAACAGTATACACATATGGGAACATAATGCTTCAGTGAATGCAAGGCAACAAATCCTAACGTTTGCTCTTAAATCTTGTTCATAAAGAATTAGTTTCCACCGGAATTGATATTACAACTGTTTTCCGATTAGTGCTTTTAATTGGTAATTCGGTGTCTCATAAAATGAATCGAGGTCGAAGTCAATAGTTGGAATTATGATCATTCTGTGATCCCAACAGTACTTATAACTTCGCCGATGCCTTTTGTTGGCGATTAAACATAGTATCAATAGAGCATTGGCTTCTAATATTAAAACAATCATCCCATCAGTTTTAAACCTCTGTTACATCGACATTGTTTCAGAGAAACATGGGTGAAAAATTGATTTGAGTTTAGCGTCCTGCTCAACAGCGAGGTTAAATGAGACGATAACCTACAGTTTACTTGGGATCCGAACTACATGAGCTCTTATGGGAACCAAATCTGGGTCTACAGCGCCAAATAGGCGAAAGGAGCTCAGACGATGGGCGATATTATAACAGAACCGTTACTTTAGAACGAACCAGTTAGCTGAGGACCGTGGAGAATCGAATCTCCTCAGTTGATGGAAAGTTATCTGTTACTAAAGACAGAATACCTATTATTATTATTATTATTATTATTATTATTATTATTATTATTATTATTATTATTATTATTATTATTATTATTATTATTATTATTATTATGTAAATCAATAGGCTTAGAAATTTCGATGGTGGAGGCATTCAAACAACGTTAACATTTCAATGTTATATTATTTTATATGTTATATATTTGTATTGTTATATGTTTCAGCATAATTGATATTAAGGAGCAGTGTTATGCAATCGATTTGCTTCCTAAGAATACATTTCATTTCCGTATTTAATCCTCTACTAAAACCGGAAGTGGTAGAAATTTACTACACTTTCGGTTTCATTATTGATCTATCAATTCATGGAGGAGAAAAGAAAACACAATATGAGATAGCGAGACCTTTTTGGTGGGATGGGGAATAGATTCAAGGTTTTGAGAGTAAGTAGCACCTTCTCTGTTTTTTCACATTCACATTCAAAATGGAAGTGATAGAAATTAACTACTTCCGGTTTTAACGTTGATGACTACAAGGGGGAAAAACGGTCATAAATACCTCGATACGGTTTTCTGCAATCGATTAACCGTCCTAAGAATATATTTTATCTTGATTCTGATCTACCACCTTAAGTCGGGAGTGGTAGAAATCTACTAGTAGTTCGTTTTAATATCAATTAATTAAATATCGAGCTATACAAACCAAACTCCTTTACCTGGTGTACACGTGACACCGACATTTGTTATTTTTTAAAATAAAAGAATTTAAGTTTCTAAAATGATGTGTAGTTATTCAGTGTTAATATAGTACAAAACGCAGGGATAAAATTAACAGCAAAATTATAAAAAAAAAATCATACCTGAGTGCTAAGAACAACAGATATATATATATATATATATATATATTTTTTTTTTAGATTTCCCTCTTTTTCATAGGCTTGGAAACTAGATAGAAAAAAGTCTCTAGTCACACCACCACCACTAGTTCCTGCTTCTCCGACCCTTGTAACAACACTGGTTGGACACCGCGAAAACCATTTTAAAGTATAACTGTTTTTATCTCCTATGTGTATCCTGACTGATCTTTCGATACTTTACGCTGCAATTTCCCTCTGACTATATACTGCTGCAGCAAAGCGAGTGTTATGAAAGGTTAAACTATGTAAATACCTTAACATTGGATATAATTTGATTTTATTTCGGTTTTTTCCCTATCTTTCTTAATCCATGGTTCCGTCCAGTAATTTAATAAATTGTAAAACTTTTGGTAGGTATGCGCAAGACCATTTGTAAGATTGTAGAGCATAACTTTAAAAATATATATATATAGCACATACTTCTGTGTCACTTTGCTGTATTTCAAGCATTATCTGTTATTCATGCTTTCTATCAATATTTTCAAACTTTTGATTTCAATAAATAGAACGTCCATGTCCATCTGTCTGTCTCTTAACGTATATCGGAGTAAAAATGTGTGAGATATCGAGAAGTGAAATTTTTGGGATCGATTCAGAATAACAGGACTGGGCTCTACTGTACTTCATCCGTAACCCTCTCTTCTAGCCATAAGTGGTAGAAATTCGCCATTTCTATTTTCAACGGTGATCACTATAAAACAAATAGCTATTACTATCTATTACCGTTCATGCTCTACAGAGATCAACGTAAAAGCTGAAAATTGTTGCTTTTTTTTTATGACTTCCGATTTGAATATCCGCTGCATAAATGAACTTCTTTTCTATGTTTCTACCTTTCTACATCCTTATAAATTTTGGTGGTGAGACATTTGTCTTCTCGATGGACAGACGGACGGACAGAGTAAATAGGCGGGTGCGCTCGGTATACTCTGCGCTACAGCCCGTCTGCGCTACACTCCGTCGTTTTGTCGTATCACTAGAGCTGAATTTTATATTTGTTTCAGATGTTTTTTTTATTATTTGTACTTGAATGGTACTCAGATTAAAAGTAATGCAAAAAAATCAACTCTTCTGATACGCTAGCACTTGTTGTCTCGTTTTGGACCTTTGGTTTCGTGCTAATAATCAGTGGCGGATCCTTCCTGGAGTAACAGGCCTAGCCCCTCCAGGTTTTTTTTTTTTTGTGATTTATAATAATAATTGAAGCTATTACTTATACATTTTTGACAGTTTATACTTTTCATTCTTTATTGGAAAATTTCTGAAGCATTACATATAGTTTCAGTTTCAGTTTTTCTGTTATGCTAAGAATAAAACAATACTTCAGTTTACAATATCAATGTTTAATGTAGCCTTAATATCCATTGGGAGAGAAAAATGAAATCTTTTAGTTTTACGTCCCATGGTTATGCCAGCTATGCTAAAGGAGACGGTGATGATGAGAAATTAATGAAATTAAGAAAATGCGAAGAAACGGGAGAATCCCGAGAAAACCCACGCACACGGTGTTTGTCTATCATAAAGTTCACTTAGTGTGAGCGGGAATCAAACCAAGGACCAGAGGTGAACGCTCTACCTCTGAGCCACCACAGTCCATCCAGGGTCGGAAACAGGGGGGGGGGCGATCGGGGCGATCGCCCCCCAGAAGAGGAAACTTTCTTATTTTATGTATATAAATAAAATCCATCCCAAAGTTTGGAGCCCTTAAAATTAGCAGTATGGCAACCCCCCCCCCCCAGAAGTCGATCCTGGATCCGCCCCTGAGTCCATCCATCGGGACAGAGTTAAAGTTGGATACATTTACAGGACCCATGAAAAATGGTAAACTCATGATATGCCTATCATATTCTGGGTTCTAGCTGTCCCCTCCCCCAGCTTTTACCTTATAGATCCACCACTGCTAGTAAGTAGTTGGAATTTTAATCTTTACCTGTTAATTTTGAGAATATAATAACAATATCATAAAAACGTTCTTTTAAATTTAGTTTTCAACGTTTTTTCTCTTAATCTTGTCTATTATAAAAATTATTTTACTTTAAATCTGTTAAAAAAAAAAGTCAAAACATTTTCTTTAAAAATATATTAATCACGGTGTTTAGATTCATTTTTGCTTTTAGAAATATAAATAAAGCCCTCTCGAAAATCTCAAACGAATTTGTTGCCTCAGTTGCACTCTAGTGGCAGCACTGTTAACTACCGTCTACAGGAAATTCTACAAACGCCCACCAGATGGTATTTGAGTACTAAAATGGCAAGAACAGGAAATTAAAAGCTAGTATTTTGCGGAAGCAATTCATGCAGGCAGCTAAGAAATATAATAAAATTTTGTAGCAAGAGAATCCGTGGATGGCATACGGAAATATTTCTTGTAAAGTAATTGTATATTAAGGATCAAAACGGAAAATTTATAATGTTATCCTAACTTGTTTTCTCTTGCAGGTTTCATTCAGTCTTTGTGACAAGTTGATTTCAGCAGTTGTGTTATTTAATACTTTGTTTAAATAGTATTCAATGCTTCCTTACAGTACTCAGGCTGTAATTACAAGACATGGAAGTACATATAACAAGATACGATAGGAATTATGTTAGCATTCTCTTAAAATCAAGAACAAAACTCGCCCTAAAAGTGGTAAAGTATTGAGTATTTATACACAAAGAAGCTCTCAGGATTCCTGAAGCAACTCGTTTGATTATAAAAAAACAAAAAGTTAAATACAATCTTATTAAAAAAATATCTTTAGTTCCCACCTCTCTTTAATAAGTATGTATTCCTGTTCATTAGATGTTAAAATACTATGAATTTCGGTTATTAACTAACTAACTCTATGGCCTATGGAATCCGGAGGTTCAATGCCGCGTTCACAAAAGCTCTCATTGACTTCTATGCTTAGCCAACTGGATCCAGTTTCTACTTTGTATTCCTATTTCTGCGAGATCCATCTTAATATTGTCCTTCCATCAGCGCCTAGGTCTTCCTAATCGTTTTCCGTTTGAATTTCCAGTTAAAACTTTGAAAGGCTTCCTACTTTCTTCCATTCTGGCTACAAGACAGTAGTAGTAGGCCCCGACGTATATTGGCCGAGTCAGCAAAAATTTTTGTGACGTCATAGGTCAAAGGTCAATGACCTCGGCAGGGGTCAATGACCTAAGGGGTACATAGGACCACCCCCTCTAAAATTTGGCAGGGGTACCTTGGCCCACCCCCTAAATTTTGGCAGGGGTACATAGGACACCCCCTTAAATTTGGAAATTGCCAAATCTAAATATTTGGTATGGTAGCCTAGGACCATAGTATGTACATCTATTAGTATTGGGTGTCTATGTCGTTCCCTTTCATGGGTTAAAACTATAAAAATTGCCAAAAAGTCAAATTTCGGGGGTTTTTGACCTAATTTATCCCCTTGGATGAGGTGTTATTACCCTATATGGCTATATGGGCGTATACAGGGTCCATTAGCTTTCATAACATATGGGTAATATTAATGCACCCCTTGAAAAATTTGGGAGATGTACCTTGGCCCACCCCTTAAATTTTGGAAATCGACCAATTTAAACATTTGGTATTATAGTACCGGACCCTAACATGTATTATGATAAATTTGGGTGGTCCACCTCGTTTCCTTCTAGGGGTATAAAATTACCAAAATATAAACGTAAGCAATACGTTATACCACGTGTTTGGTTTTGGTCGATTTTATCCCCTTTGATGAGGTGTTATTATCCTATATAGTTATTGGGCGTATACAGTGGGTCCATTCCCTTTCATAAGACATGGGTATATTAATGCACCCTTTAAAAATTTGGGAGGGGTACCTTGGCCCACCACCTAAATTTTGGAAATTGCCCAATTTAAACATTGGGTATTATAGTACAGAACCCTAATATGTATCATGATAAATTTGGGTGGTCCACCTCGTCCCCTTTTAGGGGTACAAAATGCCAAAAATGGTTTTGGTCGATTTACCCCTTTGATGAGTGTTATTACCTTATATAGTTATATGGTCAGGTATAGGGGTACATTCCCTTTCATAAGACATGGGTATATTAATGCACCCCTTGAAAAATTTGGGAGGGGTACTTTGGCACACCCCTTAAATTTTGGAAATTGCCCAATTTAAACATTTGGTATTATAGTACCGGGACCTTAACATGTATTATGATAAATTTGGGTGTTCCACCTCGTTCCCTTTTAGGGGTACAAAATTGTCAAATTTTAGTACAACCACGTGTTTGGTCTTTTGGCCCAATTTATCCTCTTGGATGAGGTTCTATTACCTTATATGGTTATATGGTTATGTATAGGGGTCTATTCCCTATCATAAGACATAGGTACATTTGTGCACTCCTTTAAAAATTTGGGAGGGGTACTTTGCCCACCCCTTAAATTTTAGAAATTGACCAATTTAAACATTTGGTATTATAGTACTGGACCCTAACATGTATTATGATAAATTTGGGTGTCCACCTCGTTCCCTTTTAGGGGTACAAAATTGTCAAAATATAAACGTAAGCAATACGTTGTACCACGTGTTTGGTCTTTTTGGCCCAATTTATCCTCTTGGATGAGGTTCTATTACCTTATATGGTTATATGGTTATGTATAGGGGTCTATTCCCTATCATAAGACATAGGTACATTTGTGCACTCCTTTTTGGGAGGGGTACTTTGGCCCACCCCTTAAATTTTGGAAATTGCCCAATTTAAACATTTGGTATTATAGTACCGGACCTTAACATGTATTATTATGACAAATTTGGGTGTTCCACCTCGTTCCCTTTTAGGGGTACGAAATTGCCAAATTTTAGTACAACCACGTGTTTGGTCTTTTGGCCCAATTTATCCTCTTGGATGAGGTTCTATTACCTTATATGGTTATATGGTTATGTATAGGGGTCTATTCCCTATCATAAGACATAGGTACATTTGTGCACTCCTTTAAAATTTTTGGGAGGGGTACTTTGGCCCACCCTTAAATTTTGGAAATTGTCCAATTTAAACATTTGGTATTATAGTACCGGACCTTAACATGTATTATTATGATAAATTTGGGTGTTCTACCTCGTTCCCTTTTAGGGGTACGAAATTGCCAAATTTTAGTACAACCACGTGTTTGGTCTTTTGGCCCAATTTGTCCTCTTGGATGAGGTCCTATTACCTTATATGGTTATATGGTCATGTATAGGGGTCCATTACCTATCATAAGACATAGGTACATTTGTGCACTCTTTAAATTTTTTTTGATAGGGGTACTTTGGCCCACCCCTTAAATTTTGGAAATTGCTCATTTTATATATTTGGTATTATAGTACCGGACCCTAACATGTATTATGATAAATTTGGGTAGTTCACCTTGTTCCCTTTCATGCGTAAAAAAATTGCAAAATTTTACTACAACCACGTGTTTGGTATTTTGGTTCACCCCTTGGATGAGGTCCTATTACCTTATATGATTATATGGTTATGTATATTGGTCCATTCCCTATTATAAGACATGGGTATATTGATGCACCCTTTAAAAAATTTGGGAGGGGTATCTTGACTATCCACTCAGTTTTAGAAATTGATTAATATAAGCATTTGGTATCTTCGTACAGGTCTTCAATATGTACCACTATAAATTTGGATGGTCCACATCGTTCCCTTTCATGGGTAAAGAACTACCAAAAATCGAATTTCGGATGTTATTGACCCCTATTTAGCACGTTATATGGTTTATTACCTCTATATGTTTATGTTCTCTTTTAAATTTGGGAATTATCAAATAACAAAATTCGGTAAACGTTTTCTAGGACCCATTGGTGTTCCTCTTATGGCCAAATATTCAAAATTTAAATGTTATTGACCGGCTTTATTATTGAATAAGTACAGGATTTATTACTTTTTTTCATAAGACACAGGTGTATTTGTGTACCAATCTTAAATTTTGGGAGGGGTACATTTCTTATTGTCATATCAATAATTGGTAATTGTTCTTTGGGTAAATCATTATGATCACGTGATCAGTTATTGACCTATGATGGGATTAGGAGTCCAGGACATTGGTACATTGAAACTTTGTAGGATAATTTGAGAATGCGTCATTGGTATTGATTATTACAGCCAAATATAAACGTAAGCAAGACGTTGTACCGCGTGATTGACCTTGATGAGGTAGTGTACAGGGATACATAGCTAACCTTATTGAATCTTATTACTCATAGTCTTAAGGGAATACATGCTACAACACTGGCAAAGTTATTGTTGATGCAATTTGATTGGCTGATCACTATCTTTCGTGCAATCTGATTGGTTGATCACTATCTTTCGTGCAATCTGATTGGTTGATCACTATCTTTCGTGCAATCTGATTGGTTGATCACTATCTTTCGTGCAATCTGATTGGTTGATCACTATCTTTCGTGCAATCTGATTGGTTGATGAGTTTTAAATCTTTGCTGTATTCAGTTTTAAGTTTTGTTTTACATTTAAAAATCTTGGTTTCGTTCAACATTTTGCACTCACTGATAAATATGATCAAAACCGTTTATTTGTTAATCGAATAGTTAAAAACCGGATAAAGTTTGACGGTTAACCGTGAAACGTAAAAATTTTTTAGTTTGAAAATTTTTTGTTTGAAATTTTTTGTTTGAATTTTTTGTTTGAGAATTTTGTTTGAAATTTTTTTGACAACTTTTGTTTCAAAATTTTTTGTTTAAAATTTTTTTGTTTGAAATTTTTTTCGTTTGAAAATTTTGTTTGAGATTTTTTCGTTTGAAATTTTTGTTTGAAATTTTTTTCGTTTGAAATTTTTTGTTTGCAAATTTTTGTTCGAAAATTTTGTTTAAAATTTTTTGTTTGAACTTTTTCGTTTCCAAATTTTTTGTTTGAAATTTTTTGTTTCAAAATTTTGTTTGAAATTTTTTTCGCTTCAAAATTTTGTTTGAATTTTTTTTTTGGTTTGAAATTTTTTGTTTGATTTTTTTTTCGTTTCAAAATTTTGTTTCAAAGATTTTTGTTTGAAATTTTTGTTTCAAAGTTTGAGTTGACATTTTTAAAAGTTTGTGCACTTATTAGTAAAGAACTGGAACTGTTTAGAACAAAAACCTTTGACAACATTATGGTGCAATAGTACACGTCAGAACTTGATAATGCAACGTCATCAGTTTTGCATCATATATAAGTATCGTTCGAGTTAGTATTCATGATAACGTCATCATGGCTACTTGTCTGCAGTTTCTAAACACACGTGATGTGATAAAATCATTTACCAAGATTACTGATTTACAACAGAATGTACCTTATAGAATCTTAGCTAGCCAAATGGTCCCTACAAAGTTTGGATTAAGAATCGTAGTGAAGCTTGAAAATGATAAGAATATAATTTTACCAGCAAGATATTTACCCATGGAACCATCAAAACAAGAAGAACTGCTGCGTTTCTTAAATACTGGATCTGTATCTTTATGTTACAAAGGATTCTTGGGTCGAAGTCATCAACTTGAATTTAGTACACAGCCAGATTCGTCAGCAAAATCATGAATCAGCACATTTCTTTCCAATGACGTCAGCTGTAGTTCTATAAATCAACCAATACACTGTCATCCCACGAAATCATTTGAGCAAGTGCTTTTCAGGAGGAAAGATGTGTACTTCTAACGATAAAGAGTTCATATTCGCAAGCTATTATCCAATAAATATATTTCAAACAAAACATGTGATGATTGGTATCAGTGCTAGAACATTTGAACCTGTGATTCGATTGGGCAAAGCAGAACAATTTGGTGTACAACTGACCTGTGAAGAATGGCAAATATTATGTTCACGAATCGACCAAATGAACGATTATTTTCATGATGAGCTAAATGTGACCATAGTCAAATCATTAGGCTCAAATCATGAAGTGGTGCTGCGTACAGTCCTCGAAGAGAAGATGGTGCTGTTACGTAAAAAGAGTACATTCCATGTCCCTCGCAACATGGTGTATCTAACACAAACGGAATGGAACAAATTCATCAGCGTATTTCAGTGTGTTAAACATGCAGTGGAAGTGTGCAACAAAACAAGTATATTCCTGAAAAAGTACTATTTTGAAAAATGTGTTATGCATATTGTACAACATGTATCTAGATATTGTGATGGTTGTCAACATCGTTCGTGGGTGCATAACTGTATTGATAAACAGTTTATTTGTGATCAAATGGACATTGAGTTTCCACCAATTGATATCGCAATAGACCTTAAAAGACTTCAATTGGAATTAAAATTATACGCTAAAGACAAACTAGTGCAAGAAGTTCAAAATACATTGTATCGACAATATCCAGAACCACTATCTGGTATGGATGTATGTGGAGTGTAATAAAATGATCCATTTCAATGAATTGTGTTTTTTCATTTCAAGTACAACCTCATATTCTGATGTGTACTATTGCACCACAATGTTGTCAAAGGTTTTAGTTCTAAACAGTTCCGGTTCTTTACTAATGAGTGCACAAACTTTTAAAAATGTCAAACCAAACTTTGAAACAAAATTTTTGAAACGAAAAAATTTGGAAACGAAAATTCAAACAAAATTTTAAAACGAAAAAAAATTTCAAACAAAATTATGAAAAAAAAATTCGAAACAAAAAAAATTGAAAACGAAAAATTTCAAACGAAAAAATTTAAAAAAAAATTTCAAACAAAAAATTTTAAACAAAATTTTCAAACAAAAAATTTCAAACAAAAAATTTTGAAACATAAATTTCAAACAAAATTCTGAAACAAAAAAATTCAAACACAAATTTGAAACAAGAGTTTTCAAACAAAAACTTTCAAACAAAAATTTTTCAAACTAAAAAAAATTTCACGTCTCACGGTTAACCGTCAAACTTTATCCGGTTTTTAACTATTCGATTAACAAATAAACGGTTTTGATCATATTTATCAGTGAGTGCAAAATGTTGAACGAAACCAAGATTTTTAAATGTTAAATAAAACTTAAAACTGAATGCAGCAAAGATTTGAAAATCAGCAACCAATCAGATTGCACGAAAGATAGTGATCAGCCAATCAAATTGCATCAACAATAACTTTGCCAGTGTTGTAGCATGTATTCCCTTAAGACTATGAGTCATAAGATTCAATAAGGTTAGCTATGTATCCCTGTACACTACCTCATCAAGGTCAATCACGCGGTACAACGTCTTGCTTACGTTTATATTTGGCTGTAATAATCAATACCAATGACGCATTCTCAAATTATCCTACAAAGTTTCAATGTACCAATGTCCTGGACTCCTAATCCCATCATAGGTCAATAACTGATCACGTGATCATAATGATTTACCCAAAGAACAATTACCAATTATTGATATGACAATAAGAAATGTACCCCTCCCAAAATTTAAGATTGGTACACAAATACACCTGTGTCTTATGAAAAAAAGTAATAAATCCTGTACTTATTCAATAATAAAGCCGGTCAATAACATTTAAATTTTGAATATTTGGCCATAAGAGGAACACCAATGGGTCCTAGAAAACGTTTACCGAATTTTGTTATTTGATAATTCCCAAATTTAAAAGAGAACATAAACATATAGAGGTAATAAACCATATAACGTGCTAAATAGGGGTCAATAACATCCGAAATTCGATTTTTGGTAGTTCTTTACCCATGAAAGGGAACGATGTGGACCATCCAAATTTATAGTGGTACATATTGAAGACCTGTACGAAGATACCAAATGCTTATATTAATCAATTTCTAAAACTGAGTGGATAGTCAAGATACCCCTCCCAAATTTTTTAAAGGGTGCATCAATATACCCATGTCTTATAATAGGGAATGGACCAATATACATAACCATATAATCATATAAGGTAATAGGACCTCATCCAAGGGGTGAACCAAAATACCAAACACGTGGTTGTAGTAAAATTTGGCAATTTTTTACGCATGAAAGGGAACAAGGTGAACTACCCAAATTTATCATAATACATGTTAGGGTCCGGTACTATAATACCAAATATATAAAATGAGCAATTTCCAAAATTTAAGGGGTGGGCCAAAGTACCCCTATCAAAAAAAATTTAAAGAGTGCACAAATGTACCTATGTCTTATGATAGGTAATGGACCCCTATACATGACCATATAACCATATAAGGTAATAGGACCTCATCCAAGAGGACAAATTGGGCCAAAAGACCAAACACGTGGTTGTACTAAAATTTGGCAATTTCGTACCCCTAAAAGGGAACGAGGTGGAACACCCAAATTTATCATAATAATACATGTTAAGGTCCGGTACTATAATACCAAATGTTTAAATTGGACAATTTCCAAAATTTAAGGGTGGGCCAAAGTACCCCTCCCAAAAATTTTAAAGGAGTGCACAAATGTACCTATGTCTTATGATAGGGAATAGACCCCTATACATAACCATATAACCATATAAGGTAATAGAACCTCATCCAAGAGGATAAATTGGGCCAAAAGACCAAACACGTGGTTGTACTAAAATTTGGCAATTTCGTACCCCTAAAAGGGAACGAGGTGGAACACCCAAATTTATCATAATAATACATGTTAAGGTCCGGTACTATAATACCAAATGTTTAAATTGGGCAATTTCCAAAATTTAAGGGGTGGGCCAAAGTACCCCTCCCAAATTTTTAAAGGAGTGCACAAATGTACCTATGTCTTATGATAGGGAATAGACCCCTATACATAACCATATAACCATATAAGGTAATAGAACCTCATCCAAGAGGATAAATTGGGCCAAAAGACCAAACACGTGGTACAACGTATTGCTTACGTTTATATTTTGACAATTTTGTACCCCTAAAAGGGAACGAGGTGGACCACCCAAATTTATCATAATACATGTTAGGGTCCAGTACTATAATACCAAATGTTTAAATTGGTCAATTTCTAAAATTTAAGGGGTGGGCCAAAGTACCCCTCCCAAATTTTTAAAGGAGTGCACAAATGTACCTATGTCTTATGATAGGGAATAGACCCCTATACATAACCATATAACCATATAAGGTAATAGAACCTCATCCAAGAGGATAAATTGGGCCAAAAGACCAAACACGTGGTTGTACTAAAATTTGACAATTTTGTACCCCTAAAAGGGAACGAGGTGGAACACCCAAATTTATCATAATACATGTTAAGGTCCGGTACTATAATACCAAATGTTTAAATTGGGCAATTTCCAAAATTTAAGGGGTGTGCCAAAGTACCCCTCCCAAATTTTTCAAGGGGTGCATTAATATACCCATGTCTTATGAAAGGGAATGTACCCCTATACATGACCATATAACTATATAAGGTAATAACACCTCATCAAAGGGGGTAAAATCGACCAAAAACCATTTTTGGCAATTTTGTACCCCTAAAAGGGGACGAGGTGGACCACCCAAATTTATCATGATACATATTAGGGTTCTGTACTATAATACCCAATGTTTAAATTGGGCAATTTCCAAAATTTAGGTGGTGGGCCAAGGTACCCCTCCCAAATTTTTAAAGGGTGCATTAATATACCCATGTCTTATGAAAGGGAATGGACCCCCTGTATACGCCCATATAACTATATAGGATAATAACACCTCATCAAAGGGGATAAAATCGACCAAAACCAAACACGTGGTATAACGTATTGCTTACGTTTATATTTTGGTAATTTTATACCCCTAGAAGGAAACGAGGTGGACCACCCAAATTTATCATAATACATGTTAGGGTCCGGTACTATAATACCAAATGTTTAAATTGGTCGATTTCCAAAATTTAAGGGGTGGGCCAAGGTACCCCTCCCAAATTTTTCAAGGGGTGCATTAATATACCCATATGTTATGAAAGCTAATGGACCCCTGTATACGCCCATATAGCCATATAGGGTAATAACACCTCATCCAAGGGGATAAATTAGGTCAAAAACCCCCGAAATTTGACTTTTTGGCAATTTTTTACCCATGAAAGGGAACGACATAGACACCCAATACTAATAGATGTACATACTATGGTCCTAGGCTACCATACCAAATTTTTAGATTTGGCAATTTCCAAAATTTAAGGGGGGTGGTCCTATGTACCCCTGCCAAAATTTAGGGGGTGGGCCAAGGTACCCCTGCCAAATTTTAGAGGGGGTGGTCCTATGTAC